>NW_012102399.1:2895588-2898241 GCF_000951045.1 Mandrillus leucophaeus
TTACAGGAAGATAATTCCACAGTAGTAAATGTAATCTAGATGGCATGCTCAGTTAATACATTAAAGACTATAGATGGCTCTAGGGAGTTTTTACTCTTAAAGAAGTAAATAACCTAATTTTGAATCATTATAACCAAGATTGATCCCAAAAAGGACGTCTTTAGCAGACTGAGGTGATATGAGTTCATTAGGTCTTGGCAAAGGCCCTTTGAAGGGGAGACAAAAATGATAATAAGAGATTGGCCTGATTTATTGGCTGAATCCAGTTGAATAAAGATTATTCCCAAATAATTCTCAAGATGTTGTTACAGATGTGAAAGAGCAACCTGTTTTGCATTACTGCAGACAGTTATGAATTAACTGAGTTCTTTAGTTCTTGTAAATATTTTATAATACGGCAATTACAAAAGGACATTCATACAGTGGCATAGGTGTGAAAACATCATTTATGCCAACGCTATTTTCTTCGGCAGAAATTTTATGAGTTCTCATTTTAACTTTAAAGAGTAGGAGTCTATATATGATTAATAATATCTCATAACATTTAATTTTCACCTTCATTTAATAACCATTGTCTTAAACGGAAGCTTTTAACTTTTCTTGGTAATGATTGAAGTCCAAGGGAAACAACTTTTTTTTAGAATTTCACAGGAATTCTGATGATGTAATAACAGAGAGAGACAGAGAGAGACAGACAGAGAGAGAGAGAGAGAGAGAGAGGAGTGAGAAATTGGAATAGTTTTTTCATCTCCCTACTGCCAGCGAATCCTTTGGCCTTGGTAGGTCCCAACTTGCCTTCATAGAAATGTATTTATTGCAATCACGTGACTGACTGGTTCTGTAAGGAGGTCTTGGGGGCACAGGAAGCTAGTAAAGAAGAACAATATATTTTTAGGCTGATTAGATATCTCTTGTGATGCCTTCAGTAAGAGAAACAAGAAAGTCCAACAGACAGAAAAAATTAGAACCAGACAGTGAAAAGGCCTATTCTGACAAATAGATCTGGAGTTACGAGATTGACAAACAAATTTATTTTCCGAACAATTTGACTTTCTTTTTAAAATCAAAGGGCACATATTGTAACAATCTTTACTTAGATTTGCAAATTCTTGCCTAGAAGTTATCTTATTCATTCAGCAATGTATTACATATTCACATTGGTGTTTTTCAGAGTCCTTCCAGTTTCTCACATCTCTCCGCCAGCTGCTTTTCCCTCGCCCCAGTCACAGCTGGTCTATTCATCTGCTTATGTTGATCAAGTTATTGAAAGACATGACCTTAGTTTGCCTTGTGAGACTTATTAGCAGTGGAAATGTGCTTTTGCCTCTGATTTCAGTTTACTCTGTTAATGTGAAAAATGAAAGAACACTGCTTCACTATGCAATTAAAACTGATTTTATTAAAATAGGAAGATTTTCTTTTTATTTTTTTTCCTTCTTTTGAAAAAAGTCTTACCAACTCTATTATTCTCTTCCTTCATTCTTCAAGAGTAACCACAATTCTAACATACAGCCTTGAATCCATGAGTTTTGTCCTTTACACACTTACATATGCATCTAATATGACATTGTTTCATCTGTCAAATTTTTTGGAAGTGGCATTGTACTGCAGCCAGCTTTTGTTCACATATTGTGTTCCCGATATCTCTCCATGCCAATACCTCCATATGTATGTGTATATAGGTATTAGTAAATGCTGATAAAGAATTTTTCTAGCATTTGTACAAATTTACCCTCCTACCAGCAATGTATGGGAGTTCTGAGAAATCCATATTATTGAGGCATTTGTTATTACTAGTCATTTTATTTAACTATTCTGGGGAAAGTGCGGTGGTATGCATTGTGATTATAACTTGAATTTCACTGATTTTTTTGCACTTAAAAAGTTGAGATAAAATTCACATAGCATAAAATTAACCATTTAAAAATATGTCAGTCAGTAGTTCTTAGTATATTCATAAGGTTGTACAATTATCATCAGTATTTAATTCCAGGAAATTTTCATCACCCCAAAAAGAAACACAATACCATTAGCAGACACTCCCAATTCCCCCCTCCGGCATACTCTGACAACCACTAATATACTTTCTGTCTCTATGAATTTGCCTATTTTAGACATTTTATGTGAATGTCATTGAACAATGTGTGACCTTTTGTGTCTGGCTCTTTCATTTAGCATAGTGTTTTTAAGGTTTTCTTTTATACCTGAATAATATTCCATTATATAAATACATCACATCTTATTTATGTATTCATCAGTTGAAGAACATTTGGTTTATTTCCATTTTTTGGAATATCATGAATAATACCGCCATGAACATTTTTATACAAGTTTTTTGTGGATATGCTTTGAACCCAATAAAAAATGAAACATAAGAGAATATAAGAGAATTGAATATAAGGTAATTAAATATATTAATTACATTGAGTATGAAATAAATATTTTGAAATATACATGTTTTCAATACCAAAGAGTTGAATTGCTGGGTCATATGCTAAATCTATGTTTAACTTTTGAGAAACTGCCAAACTTTTCCACAGCAGCTGTCCCATTTTACTTTACCACCAGCAATGTTGAGGGTATGAGTTTCTCCACATCTTCACCAACATTTGTTAATTTTCATTTTTTCCATTAAAGTCATTCTAGTGGGTGT
>NW_012102399.1:2899631-2901291 GCF_000951045.1 Mandrillus leucophaeus
TTGGGTTACCCCCTAATGCAGATATGGCTGCATCAGCCGATGCCCATGGAGGAAGCATTTAGACCAGTGCTAGCGAGAGGGGAATTGTTCATCCAAGTGACTGGAACTGAGTTCTGGCAAGCCTCGCTGCTGTGGGCTAAGGTACTCTGGGGCCCTATATAAACTTGAAAAGCAGTCTAGGCCACAAGGACTGCAATTCCTGTGCAAGTCCTCGTTCTGTGCTGGGTTTGAAGCCAGTGGCCTTGAGGGTAACATGGCCCAGTGAGAAACCAGCTGGAGTGGCCAAAGGAGGGCTTTCACCACCCATCAGACAGCCCAGCCCAAAGAAGTGCATCTCACAGCTCCAAGAGACTCCATCCTTCCAGTTGAGGAGAGAAGAGAAAAGAGTGAAGAGGACTATGTCTTTCAACATGAATACCAGTTCAGCCATAGTAGGATGGGGAACTAGGCAAGTCCTGAGGCACTTATTCCAGGTCAAAGCTCCCAGACATTTCTCGACATATGCTGGGCCAGAAGGGGACCTGCTGGATTAAAGGGAAGGATTCAGTTTTGGCAGGAGTCAACACCTGCTGACTAAAGAGCCCTTGGACCCTGAATAAGCAGCAGAAGTAGCCAGATAGTACAGGCCATGGGACTTGGGTGAGACTCTGAGCCATACTGTCTTCAGATGTGACCAAGCACATTCCCAGCTGTGGTGCTTATGACTCTTTCTGCTTGAGAAAAGCAGAGAGAAGAGTAAAAGGGACTTTGTCTTGCAGTTTAAATACCAGCTTGGTCACAGTGGGGTAGAGCACCAAGTAGGCCCTTGGGGTGCCTAATTCCAGGCCTTGGTTCTTGGACATCATTTCTGTGTTTTCCCTGGGTCAGAAGGGAGCCCACTTCCCTGAAATGGGAGTCCCAGGTCTGGCAGCATCCACCACAAGCTGACCGAAAAACACTTGAGCCTTCAATGGACAGAGGTAGTAGCACTCTCTTCAGGCCTGCTCTGGTGATGGCCATGGGGAGAGAATCCTTGGCTAGTGGAAGGGGGAGGGAAGAGTGGGGAGGACTTTGTCTTGAGATTGTAGTCAGCACAATCACAACAGAATAGAGCACCACATATATTCTTAAAATATTTGGCTCCAGGTCCTGGCCCCCAGACAGCATCTCTAGACCTACCCACGGCTAGGGGAAACTCACTACCCTGAAGCAAAATCAAAGCTTGGTTGGCTTTGTCACTTGCTAATTGCATAGCTCTAGGGCCCTGAATAAACACAGGCAGTAGCTACATAGTGTTTACATGGGCCTTGGGCAAGTCCCTGTGCTTTCTTGCTCTCAAGTCTGACCCAGTACAATTCTAATGTTGGTGGCCACAGGGGTGCTCATTGCCCCCATGTCCAGATCCAGGCAGCTCAGCAGAAAGAGAGAGACTTCTTTTGTTTGTGAAAAAGTAAGCGATGAGAATAAGTGTCTCTGCCTGGTAATCCACGGAATTCTTGTGGATCTTATTCAAGACCACCAATATGGTATCTTTACAAGTCTGCAAGAGCCAACGTGTTACTGAGCTTGGGGTGTCCCCTAATGCAGATATGGCTGCAGTAATGAAAAACTTAGATCACAAGACCCAAGTCCCCTCAAATACATGGAAAGTCTTCCTAAGAAGGGCAGGTAAAAATAAGCC
>NW_012102399.1:2906016-2908578 GCF_000951045.1 Mandrillus leucophaeus
GACTCTAAAGAAGGCTAAGTGGCTAAAGAGGACCATACACTAAAAAGATAAAAACACTAGTGGAAAAGGCATAGAATAAGGCCAGAAAGTCAAGGGCTTTCTCAATTACTTGAAGGAATATGAACTATGTTGTAAGAATAATTGGGACCCATTGACTAGATTTTTTCGAAATTTCTTTGAGGTATATTCCACATGTCATAAAATTCACCCATTTCGAGTGTACAATTTAATGATTTTTTTTTTGTAATCTTACCAAATATAGTGATGCAACCGTCACCACAACTTAGTTTTGGAATCTTTTATCCACCCCCACAGTAAGATCCCTCATGCATAATTACTCCTCATTCCCATTACAAGCCCCACTAATCTACATTCTTTCTATATATTTGTCTTTTCAGGATGATTCATGGAAATTGATTTATATAATGTGGTTTCTTATATGTAGCTTCTTTCATTGAATATAATGTTTTGGAAGTTCATTCATGATGTAATGTGTCAATAATTTAAAGGCAATAATGAAAGACAATCTAATACATGTATTTGTCGAATCCCTACTATATGCTAGGTACTATTATAGTCACTTAGGGATGTATCAATCAATGAAATGGATAACATTAACTTCTCTTGAGAATATTACATGCTAGAAGAAATGACAGAAAATAAATATTTAATGTAATGAATAATTGGATTAGGCAGTATTTGAGGCAAAGATGAAAGCTGTGGAGTAAAAAGCATAATTCTGGGAAAGGAAGACTAGCTGTACTGCTCAGGGTGCAAGTTGCAAAGTAAATTAGGGTAAATAAAGTAGACCTCATCAAGACGATGAAATTTGAGCAAAGAATTTAAAGAGTGAAGGATTGAGCTAATGAACATTTGTGGAAAAGAACCAGGTACTGGAAACAATCAGAGAAAAGGTCCCAGAGTATGCTGAGAGGAACATCAGAAGGAAGAAGTAGGAGATGGATAAGAGAAGTAAAGAGAGGCCTGATAAAGAGGACCCTGTGAATCTTTGTAAGACTTTGGCTTTGCCCCAGGTGAAATGGGAAAACGTTGCAGCATTTTGAAAGAACTAATGTCATGTGGCTTAGATACTAAAAAGGTCCACTCTGACTGCTGTATAAAAAAAGACTGTAAGTGGAAAAGGATAGATGCTAGAGGATACAGTAGGAAGCAACTGCAGAAATCCAACCCAGAGATAAATGGTGGCTTGGACAAATTTAGCAACAGCAGAGGTGATGAGAAGCAGTCAGATTTGGGATATATTTTAGTGGTAGCATCAATAGATGTGTGAGAAAGAGGAGTTCAAAAGAACTCCAAAGTTTCTGTTCTGAACAATTTTAATGATGAAGTCAACTGAGACTGGGAAAGTGAAAAGTAGAGCAACCCAAGAAGAACATTAGGAGCTCGGTTATAGAAATGCTAAATTTCAGATGTCCCATCCAAATGAAGGCAGTTGGATAAATAAATCCGTTCAGAAGAGAATTCTAGGATGGAGATACAAATTTTGAGTTTACTAGGTTAGAGATGATATTTGATACCGTTCGTATGTGGAGAGATCATCAAGACAGAGAATGCAGATGGAAAATAGAAGATTACCAAAAAATGAGCTCTATGGACATTTTACAGGAAGATAATTCCACAGTAGTAAATGTAATCTAGATGGCATGCTCAGTTAATACATTAAAGACTATAGATGGCTCTAGGGAGTTTTTACTCTTAAAGAAGTAAATAACCTAATTTTGAATCATTATAACCAAGATTGATCCCAAAAAGGACGTCTTTAGCAGACTGAGGTGATATGAGTTCATTAGGTCTTGGCAAAGGCCCTTTGAAGGGGAGACAAAAATGATAATAAGAGATTGGCCTGATTTATTGGCTGAATCCAGTTGAATAAAGATTATTCCCAAATAATTCTCAAGATGTTGTTACAGATGTGAAAGAGCAACCTGTTTTGCATTACTGCAGACAGTTATGAATTAACTGAGTTCTTTAGTTCTTGTAAATATTTTATAATATGGCAATTACAAAAGGACATTCATACAGTGGCATAGGTGTGAAAACATTATTTATGCCAACGCTATTTTCTTCGGCAGAAATTTTATGAGTTCTCATTTTAACTTTAAAGAGTAGGAGTCTATATATGATTAATAATATCTCATAACATTTAATTTTCACCTTCATTTAATAACCATTGTCTTAAACGGAAGCTTTTAACTTTTCTTGGTAATGATTGAAGTCCAAGGGAAACAACTTTTTTTTAGAATTTCACAGGAATTCTGATGATGTAATAACAGAGAGAGACAGAGAGAGACAGACAGAGAGAGAGAGAGAGAGAGAGAGGAGTGAGAAATTGGAATAGTTTTTTCATCTCCCTACTGCCAGCGAATCCTTTGGCCTTGGTAGGTCCCAACTTGCCTTCATAGAAATGTATTTATTGCAATCACGTGACTGACTGGTTCTGTAAGGAGGTCTTGGGGGCACAGGAAGCTAGTAAAGAAGAACAATATATTTTTAGGCTGATTAGATATCTCTTGTGATGCCTTCAGTAAGAGAAACAAGAAA
>NW_012102399.1:2908628-2910278 GCF_000951045.1 Mandrillus leucophaeus
ACTCTCTTCAGGCCTGCTCTGGTGATGGCCATGGGGAGAGAATCCTTGGCTAGTGGAAGGGGGAGGGAAGAGTGGGGAGGACTTTGTCTTGAGATTGTAGTCAGCACAATCACAACAGAATAGAGCACCACATATATTCTTAAAATATTTGGCTCCAGTTCCTCACCCCCAGACAGCATCTCTAGACCTACCCACAGCTAGGGGAAACTCACCACCCTGAAGCAAAACCAAAGCTTGGTTGGCTTTGTCACTTGCTAATTGCATAGCTCTAGGGCCCTGAATAAACACAGGCAGTAGCTACATAGTGGTTACATGGGCCTTGGGCAAGTCCCTGTGCTTTCTTGCTCTCAAGTCTGACCCAGTACAATTCTAATGTTGGTGGCCACAGGGGTGCTCATGGCCCCCCATGTCCAGATCCAGGCAGCTCAGCAGAAAGAGAGAGACTTCTTTTGTTTGTGAAAAAGTAAGCGATGAGAATAAGTGTCTCTGCCTGGTAATCCACGGAATTCTTGTGGATCTTATTCAAGACCACCAATATGGTATCTTTACAAGTCTGCAAGAGCCAACGTGTTACTGAGCTTGGGGTGTCCCCTAATGCAGATATGGCTGCAGTAATGAAAAACTTAGATCACAAGACCCAAGTCCCCTCAAATACATGGAAAGTCTTCCTAAGAAGGGCAGGTAAAAATAAGCCCAGACTGTAAAAATTACAATAAATACCTAACTCTTCAATGCTCAGACACCGATGATTATCCACTAGCATCAGTACCATCCAGGAAAACAAGACCTCACCAGACAAACTACATGAGACACCAGGAACCAATCCATGAGAGACAGAGAAATGTGGCATTACAGACACAGAATTCAGAATAGCTGTTTTGAGGAAACTCAATGAAATTCAAGATAAGACAGAGAAGGAATCCAGAATCCTATCAGATAAACTTAACAAAGAAATTAAATAATTAAAAGAATCAAGCAGAAATTCCAGAGTTGAAAAGCACAAATCATGTAATGAATAATGCATCAGAGTCTCTCAATACCAGAATTGATAAAGCAGAAGAAAAAATTAGTGAGCTTGAAGAAAGGCTATTTGAAAATACACAGACGAGATGAAAGCAAAAAGAATAAGAAAGAATGAAGTGTACCTATAAGATCTAGAAAATAGCCTCAAAAGGACAAAACTAAGAGTTATTGCCCTTAAAGAGGAGGTAGAGAGAGAGATAGGGGTAGAAAGTTTATTCAAAGGGATAATAACAGAGAACTTCCCAAACCTAGAGAAAGATATCAATATTCAAGTACAAAAAGGTTATAGAACACCAAGCAAATAGCCCAAATAAGACTACCTCAAGGCATTTAATAATCAAACTCACAAAGGTCAAAAATAAAGAAAGGATCCTAAAAGCAGCAAGAAACAAAGAAAAAAATAACATACAACAGAGCTCAAATATATCTGGCAGCAGACTTTCCAGAGGAAATCTTACAGACCAGGAGAGTGTGGTATCAAGTATTTAAAGTGCTGAAGGGGCCAGGTGCGATGGCTCATGCCTAATCCTAGCACCTTGGGAGGCTGAGGAGGATGGATCATTTGAGGTCAGGAGTTCAAAACCAGCCTGGCCAACATGGTGAAACCCATTTCTACTAAAAATAGAA
>NW_012102399.1:2910528-2914415 GCF_000951045.1 Mandrillus leucophaeus
ATAAAATGCTGTGGGAAAATTTGTTTTATCATAACCTGGTATATCTGGTGAAAATATCCTTCAAACAGGAAGGCGAAATAAAGACTTTCCTCAACCAACAAAAGCTGAAAGATTTCATCAACACCAGACCTGTCCTACAAGAAACTATAGGAGTTCTTCAATGTGAAAGAGAAAGACATTAATGAGCAATATGAAATCATCCAAAGGTACAAAACTCTCTGGTAATAGTAAATACACAGAAAAGCACAGAATATTACAACACTGTGGTTGTGGTGCATAAACTACTCATATCTTAAGTAGAAAGATTAAAGTTGGCCAATCAAAAATAATCCTACAACTTTTTAAGACATAGTACAATAAAATGTAAATAGAAACAACAAAAAGTTTAAACATGAGAGGGCTAAGTTAAAATGTAGAGTTTTTGTTAATTTTCTCTACTTATTTGTTGGTTTGTTTTTGCAGTCAGTGTTACATTGTCATTAGTTTAAAATAATGGGTCATAAGATAGTATATGCAAGCTTCAGAGTAACCTCAAATAAAAAGCATACAACAAATACACAAAAAATAAAAAGCAAGAAATTAAAACATACCAACAGAGAAAATCACCTTTGCTAAAAGGAAGACAGGAAGAAAGGAAAAAGGAAAGAGACCACCTCCAAACAACCATGAAACAAATAACAACATGGCAGCAGTAAGTTCTTACTCATCAATAGTAACATTGAATGTAAATGGACTAAACTCTCCAATCAAAGCACATGAACTAGCTGAATGAATAAAAATAATGACCCAATGATCTGTTGCCTTCAAGAAACATACTTGACCCATAAAGACACACACAGAATGAAAATAAAAGGATGGAAAAAGACGTTTCATGCAAACAAAAACCAAAAAAAGAACAGGAGTAGCTATACTTGCATCAAACAAAATAGATTTCAAGACAAAAACTATGAAAAGAGACAAATAAGATCATTATATAACGATAAAGTAGTCAATTCAGTAAGAGAATATAACAATTGCAAATATATATACACCCAACACTGGAGCACCCAGATGTATAAATCAAATATCATTAGAGTTAAATAGAGAAATAGACCCTAATACAATAATAGCTGGAGACTTCAACACCCCACTTCAGCATTGGACAGATCATCCAGACAAAAAACCAACAAAAAAATTGGACTTAACTTGCAGTATAGAACAAATGGACCTAATAGATAATTGCAGAACATTTCATCCAGTGGCTACAGAATACATATTTTTCTCCTCAGCATAAATCATTCTCAAGGATAGACCATATTCTAGGCCACAAAACAAGTCAACACAGTCAAAAATCTTGGAATAATATCAATTATTCTCTAATCACATGGAATAAAATTAGAAATTGATAACAAGAAGAATATTGGAAAGTGTAAAAAGACATGGAAATTTAAACAATATGCTACTGAATGACCCAGTGGGTCAATGAAGAAATTAAGAAAGAAATTTTAAAATTTCTTGAAACAAATGATAATGGAAATACAACATACCAAAACCTATGGGATGCAGTGAAAGCAGTAATAAGAGGGAATGCCTACATCAACAAAAAGAAAAACTTTTAAAAAATGATCTGATGATGCTTAAAGAACTAGAAAAGCAAGAGCAAGGCAAACCCAAAATTAGTAGAAGAAAAGAAATAATAAAGATCCAAGCAGAAATAAATTAAATTGAAATGAGAAAAATAATACAAGATATCAATGGACTGAAAACTTTGGTTTTTGATAAGATAAATAAAATTAACACACCTTTAGCCAGACTGAGAAGAAAAGAGAGAAGACCCAAATAAATAAAATCAAAGATAAAAAAGGAGACGTTACACCCAATACCATAGAAATTCAAAGGACCACAGGAGTCTACTGTAAGTTGCAAGTATATGCAAATAAATTGGAAAACCTGGAAGAAACATACAAATTGCTAGACACATATAAGCTACTGCCATTCAACCATGAGAAAATCTAAAAGCTGAACAGACCAACAACAATTAATAAGATCAATGCCATAAAAAGTCTCCCAGCAAAGAAAAGCCCAGGACCCAATGACATCACTGCTGAATTTTACCAAGCATTTAAAGAAAAAGTAATTTTAATCCCACTCCAACTATTCCCAAAAATAGAGGAGGGAATCCTTTTTCTTTTTCTTTTTTTTTTTTTTTGAGACAAAGTCTCGCTCTTATCCCCCAGGCTGGAGTGTGATGGCACGATCTTGGCTCACTGCAACCTCCACCTCCCAAGTCCAAGCGATGAAGTAGGGGATACTTTCAAACTAATTTCATGGGACCAACATTACCCTGATATCGAAATAGGACAAAGACACATCAAAAAGAGAAAACTGCAGGCCAATATCCCTGATAAACATGGATGCAAAAATCCTCAATAAAATACTAGAAATTGATTACAACAGCACATTAAATGATCACTTATCATGACCAAATGGAATTTATCCCAGGGATGTTAAACATACATAAACATATAACAGATTGTTAAACATACATACATCAATCAATGTGATATATCATATCAACAGAATGAAGGACAAAACCCATGTGATCATTTCAATTGATGCTGAAAAGGCATTTTATTAAATTCAACATTCCTTCATGATAAGAGCCTCCAAAAAACTGGGTATAGAATGAATATGCCTCAACATAACAAAAGCCATATATGGCATATATGGCAGACCCATGACTAGTATCATACTGAATGGGGAAAACATGAAAGCCTTTCCTCTAAAATCTGGAACATGACAAGGATGACCACTGTCACCACTGTTATTAGACATAGTACTAGAAGTTCTAGCTACAGCAATCAGACAAGAGAAATAAATAAAGGGCATCCAAATTGGAAAGGAAGAACTCAAATTAACCGTGTTTGCAGATGACATAATCTTATATTTAGGAAAGCCTAAAGACTTCACCAAAGAACTATTAGAATTGATATACAAACTCAGTAAATTTGCAGGATACAAAATCAACATACAAAAATCAGCAGCATTTCTATATGCCAACAACAAACAATCTGAACAAGAAGTCAAAAAGTAATTCTGTTTACAATAGTGACAAATAAAATTAAATACCTAGAAATTAACAAAAAAAAAAGTGAAACATTTCTATAATGAAAACTATAAATCACTGATGCAATCAATTGCAGAGGACACAAAAACATGGAAGGATACTCCATGTTTATGAATTGGAGGAATCAATGTTGTTAAAATGTCCATACTACTGAAAGTCATATAAAAAATCTTGCCATATAAAGAGAACAAATCAAAGTAGGTTAAAGACTTAAATCTAAGATCTCAAACTATGAAACAACTAAAAGAAAACATTGTAGAAATTCTCCAGATCATTGGACTGAGCAAAGATTTCTGAGGAATACCCCACAATTACAGTCAACAAAAGCAAAAATAGACAAATGGGTTCATATTAAGTTAAAAAGATTCTGCACAGCAAAGGAAATAATCAACAAAGTGAAGAGACAACCCACAGAATGAGAGAAAATATTTGCAAACTATCTACTTGACAAGGGATTAATAATGAGAATATATAAGCAGCTCAGACAACTCTAAAGGAAAAAATCAAATAATCTGATTAAAATGAGCAAAAGATCTGAATAGACATTTCTCAGAAGAAAACATGCAAATGACAAACAGGCATATGAAAAGGTGCTCAACATCACTGATCATCAGAGAAATTCAAATCAAACAGACAATGAGATATCATCTCACCCCAGTTAAAATGGTTTTTTATCAAAAAGACAGGCAATAACAAATACTGGTGAGGATATGGGGAAAAGGAAACCTTCGTACAGTGTTGGTGGGAACGTAAATTAGTGCAACCACTATGGAGAACAGTT
>NW_012102399.1:2915508-2917054 GCF_000951045.1 Mandrillus leucophaeus
AAAAATCTTCATAAAATTGTTTTATATAGGTATTATAGCTTAAAATCAACTGGTGAGTTTTCTTTTAGGAAAGCTTTTAATTCTGGGTTCCAATGCATAGTATATATTGAACTATTTAACTTTCCCTTTTTATTTTGTTAATATGAGTAAGCCATGATTCTTTTCTAGAAATTTGTCTGTTTCATTTAATTTTCAGGTTTATTGAAAAAGTTTTCTAAAATAGCTCCTCAGAATATGTTTAATATTTGGAGGAATTGTTTTAATCCTAACTTTGGGGATCATTTTTTGCCTTTTTTCTTTTTTCTATTTTTTCCAGGAGACTATCAAATAATTACTTTATTTGCAAAACATCTATCGGTTACACTAGTTACATATGCTTAAAATCAGCTTCCAATATATATTGTTGCTTCTATCGTAGCCAGGTCTCATGGGCCTGTGAATCATGGGGTGGAAATGGGAATGACTCTTCGCTATTGCTTCAGCAGGCAACATGCTTTGCTTAGCTCAGGTCATCCAGAAAGACAATATGCTGTGCTACAAAGTAAGTCTAAATAAATTAAAAGCATCTGGAGTATGTCCTCTGAACACATTATAATTAAATATAAACAAATAATATAAAAACAATACTAATTTGGTTATGAAACAATGCACTTCTAAATAATCATAGTTGAAGGGAGAAATTACAAGGCAAACCTGAATAATAATAAAAATACTACACATCAGAATCATCAACGATAAAAAAACCCAAAAGCTTACCTGGAAATAAATGATAGGAAATCTCAGTTTGCAAGATTAATATAAGGAAGTCAATTGTTTTTCTATACATTATCAATTAATACTTGAAATTGGAAATATAAAAATACCATTCACAATAGCACTGAAAAAATACTTAAGTAAGTGTGTGTGTGTGTGTGTGTGTGTGTGTATATATATATAGCAAAGTATATATAGGATATATATGTGGAAAACTATAAAACTCTGATGAAAGAAATCAAAGACCTAAATAAATAGAAATGTGTTCCATGTTCATGCCTTGGAAGACTCAATATTGCTAAGATATAAATACTTTCCAACTTGATCTATAAATTCAACACAATCCCAATCAAAATCACAAACAGCTATTTTGCAGATATCAACAATTTGATTTTTAGTATATATGAAAAGGCAAAAAATCTAGAATAGCCAACAAAATACTGAAGAAAAACACAGAGCATTGATATTATTCAACTTTAATAGTTACTATAAAACTACAGTAGTCTGGGCGTGCTAGCTCAGGCCTGTAATTCCAGCACTTTGGGAGGCCAAGGTGAGCAAGTCACTTAAGGTCAGGAGTTCGATACCAGTCTGACCAACATGCTGAAACCCCATCTCTACTAAAAATACAAAAGAAATAGCTGAGTGTCATAACGGGCACCTGTAATCCCAGCTGCTTGGGAGGCTGAGGCATAAGAATCACTTGAACCCAGAAGTCAGAGGTTGCAGTGAGCCGAGATTGTACCACTGTACTCCAGCCTGGGCGACAGAGCCAGACTCTGTCTCAAAAAAA
>NW_012102399.1:2917324-2919231 GCF_000951045.1 Mandrillus leucophaeus
AGCCAGGATGGTCTCGATCTCCTGACCTCGTGATCCGCCCGTCTCGGCCTCCCAAAGTGCTGGGATTACAGGCTTGAGCCACCGCGCCCGGCCAGAGAAAGGATATCTTTCTAAACGTGATGTGGAGCAGTTAGATGTTTATACGCAGAAAGAAAAAAAAGGGACTCCAGCCACAGACCTTGCCTTTCATGAAATTAATTCAAAATGGATCAATATTAAAATGTAAAATGCAAAACTTTAAAATTTCCAGAAGAAAACACAGAAAGACGTGTGTGACCTTGGGTTTGAGAAGAGATTTTAGATACAATACCAAAATCGTGATTCATGAAAAATACGAAGTTAAATTATTTTAAAATTAAAATTTTCTGTTTTGCAAAAGAAACTGTAATGCAAATGAAAAGACAAGCCACAGGCTGAAATAAAGCATTTTCAAAACACATATCTGATAAAGGACCTGATCTAAGTAACACTAAGAACACTTTAAGCAATAACAAAACAAAAGTCTAAACGAGCAAAACATTTGGATAGACACCTCACCAAAGAATATATACAGATGGTAAATAAGCATATGGAAAGATGCTCAACTTCATTTGCCCCTAGAAAATTGCAAATCTGAACTACCAGATACCACTAGACACCTGTTAGAATGGTTAAAATCCAAAACACTGACAATACCAAAATCTGTCAAGGATGTGGAGCAACCAGAACCCTCATTCATTACTGGTAGGAAAATAAAATGGTACAACTGCTTTGGAAAACAGTTAATCAGTTTCTTACAACTGTGAGCCAGAAATTGTGTTCCTACATATTCACCCAGTTGATCTGAAAACTTTTGCCCACCAAAAAACCTGAATGTGAATATTTATAGCAGCATTATTCATAATCACCAAACACTGGAAGCAACTAAGATCTCCTTCAATAGATAAATGGATAAACATAATGTAGCAGTCTATATAATGCAACAGTATTCAGTGATACAAAAAATGAACTTTCGAGTATGAAAAGGCATTTGAGGAAACCTAAATGCATATTGCTAAGTTAGAAAAAAAAGCAATCTGAAAGGCTACACACTTTATGAGTCCACTTACATGATATTCTGTAAAGGGCAACCAAAGAGACAGTAAAAAGATTAATGGTTGCTAGGGTTTGGGGGAAAGAGGCAAGGGTTAAATAGGTAAAACACAAAGGATATTTTTAGGGTGGCGAGACTATTCTGTATAAAACTCTAATGGTGGGTATAAGGCATTATTCCTTGTCAAACTGCATAGAACTTTTCAAGCACAAAGAGTATACTTTAATGTATTCAAATTTAAGAAAATAATTTATGAGATCAGTGGATCCCAGAAAGGAATGCAGATTATGACAAGAGACTTTAACTGTATTACAGATGTATGAAACAATCTCACTGAAGGGATGAGGGGAAAAATGACAATCCAAGTTTCTTTGAAAATGAGTGGCATCTGCAAGACTAAAGGCAGAAAGAACTGCCCATAAGCGCTCTGTGTAGAGCACATAAATACTCTAGTTCCTAAAGCTGCTGTCCATGGAGATATAGGTCAACAATTCTGATACTGCTATGAGTGTACACTGAAAATGAACGATCAAGTCAATAGGTGGCAGGTTGTAGGAGCCAGATTTCTCACTGTTGAAGTGGAAAGTTACAGATAAGAAAGGGGAGAAGGCTAGATGATCTATGTGGTAATGGATTAGAGTTGGAGCTCTCAGTATGAACTATGTAATATTAATATAGACATGGTTGTATATGAGTGTTTGTAGATATGCGTATATAAACAAGTTAATATTTAAACCCAGATATTTTCTTTTTTCTGTTAGTCGTAAAGGCCTAGAATCAGTAGCAATGAACACACTCGGTACCCCTAATACCTATATCTTAGTTTTTATTACTA
>NW_012102399.1:2919281-2921542 GCF_000951045.1 Mandrillus leucophaeus
ATGTATTCAAATTTAAGAAAATAATTTATGAGATCAGTGGATCCCAGAAAGGAATGCAGATTATGACAAGAGACTTTAACTGTATTACAGATGTATGAAACAATCTCACTGAAGGGATGAGGGGAAAAATGACAATCCAAGTTTCTTTGAAAATGAGTGGCATCTGCAAGACTAAAGGCAGAAAGAACTGCCCATAAGCGCTCTGTGTAGAGCACATAAATACTCTAGTTCCTAAAGCTGCTGTCCATGGAGATATAGGTCAACAATTCTGATACTGCTATGAGTGTACACTGAAAATGAACGATCAAGTCAATAGGTGGCAGGTTGTAGGAGCCAGATTTCTCACTGTTGAAGTGGAAAGTTACAGATAAGAAAGGGGAGAAGGCTAGATGATCTATGTGGTAATGGATTAGAGTTGGAGCTCTCAGTATGAACTATGTAATATTAATATAGACATGGTTGTATATGAGTGTTTGTAGATATGCGTATATAAACAAGTTAATATTTAAACCCAGATATTTTCTTTTTTCTGTTAGTCGTAAAGGCCTAGAATCAGTAGCAATGAACACACTCGGTACCCCTAATACCTATATCTTAGTTTTTATTACTATTCTTCAGTTTAAAAAAAAAAAAAACAAAAAACAGGACACCTTAGAGAAATGGATGATTGTACAACTGGAGTGAAAAATACGTAAGCTGAACTGGAGCATCTTGTAAAGCCACAAAGAAAGAAATGTTTTTAAAAATTCCACGTTGATGGAAATATAATGAAGAGTACAGGAGCCAAGCGAAAAACCCCAAGGCAAGACTAGAACAATTTGAACAGAATAAATAAAATAGTATTGAATTATAACCCAAGGCGTAAAGTAAATATCCCTGAGTTCATTCTTACATAAATAAGTGATTTACTAAATTAATAAAAGAGGGAGAAGTGACAAATACCCTATAAAGAAGAAATCCAAATATACTTACCACTTTTATTCAGCATGGTCATAACTATAGCAATAAAAAAGAAAAATAAATAATAACTATAAATATCAGAAAAAAGAGGAGTAAAACTATGCAAAGTGAAATAATTATTTACATACAAAATTATTTACATACAGAAATCCTATAAGATCTACCTAACTAGAATGAATTAGTAAATTCAGAAAAATTGTAGGATACAAAATTAACGTACGGAAGTCAAATTTTGTCATGATAACAGCACAAAATGAGGGAGATAAATTTTAGAAAATAATTCAATTTAAAATAGCATGATAAGGCACAAAATTCCTAGGAAAAATATTTTAACAAAATAGATGGAAGATTTATATGCTCAAAATTATAAAACATTACTGACAGGAATTAAAGAGGACAAATAAATGAAGACATATTAAAAGGTTGAAAATACTAGTATTATTAAAATGTCAATCCACATACACAGTGTATATATAGATTTGGACATATCCCAGTAATGTACCTAGAGGCTGTTTTGTAAAAATAGAGAAACTTATTTTGAAATTCATATAAAACTGCAAAAGATCTAGAATATCCAAAGCAACCTTATAATAGAAGAACAAATTTGTAAGACATATTACTTGACTTCAACACATATGAAACTACAAACACAAAGACAATTATTCGATAAAATAGAAAAGAGGACTCAGAAATTGACTCACACTTACAAAGTCATTTGATTATAGACAAAGATGCCAAAACATTCAATGGGGAAAGAAAGTCTGTTAACAAATGGTACTGTACCAACTGGATGTACATTTAAAAAAAAAAAAGACATCAACCTCTACCTCGTTTTATACACAAAATTTAATTCAAATTAGCTCATCGACCTAAATGTAAAGACTAAAATCTTAAAGCTTTAGAGGTCATCATCAAACAATATCTTCATGACTTGGGAGTGAGTGGACAAGTGTCCTAGAGTGGTCCCAGATAGCAATGAAAATAAGGAAAGATATTTAAAATTGATTTTATCAAAGTTTTAAAAATTTCCTTCATCAGAAACTATTGTTTAGCGGGGCATGGTGGTGTGTGCCTGTAGTCCCAGCTACTTGACAGAATGAAGCAGGAGAATTGCCTGAGCAGGGAGGCCGAGGCTACAGTGAGCTATGATTGTGCCACTGCACTCCAGCCTAGGAAACAAGAACAAGATCCATCTGAAACAAGAAAGAAAAGAAAAGAAAAGAAAAGAAAAGAAAAGAAAAGAAAAGAAAAGAAAAGAAAAGAGGAAGAAAGGAAGAGAAAGAGAGAGAGAAGGAAGGAAG
>NW_012102399.1:2925762-2932194 GCF_000951045.1 Mandrillus leucophaeus
GCATACACCTCTCAAACCGTGTGAAGATGGTCACTAGAGAATACTAGCACACGTAAAAAAACACATTTAGTGTTTTTAAAAAATGGTTTCTCTCAAAATCTTGATCCTCTCCATTGTTGAAATTTCAGTCCTTATGTATATCTTCCCACAAAAATGAAAATCTATGCATCAATATTGGCAAGTCTGCCTATATTATTAATAACTTCAATATATGAATACCTAATTAACACATTTCAGCTCAATCTTGACTTAGAAGATCCTTGGCTGATAGTTTTAGTTTTCATAATCCTATCATTTGGCCTTAGTCCTTCCTGACAAATGATATTTAACTACTGTAGATAGTAGGAATAGATGTTCCCAGATACATTTCCTAAATGGGATATTTAGTTATTTTAGTAGGCTTAGTTTTAATGATAATAGGGAGAAATCTTATTTTGCTCAAAAGAGCACCTGAATTTATCTCCAAAGGGCGCAGGACTATTTAATGTGAATTGATCTCTGTGGGAATAACCGAAAACATTTCGGATACAGCTGAAATCCAATAGATGGCAGTGAAATACAGAAAATTCACTGATTCCTGAATCTTTATGTGATTGCTTTCAGTGGTAAGCTGCTAGTCTACTGCCAATTAGAAGCTCCCATAAAACTGTAGAATCTCTTTAGGATCATATTATATTTTTTAAACCCTGTGAGGTCTTGGATAAAAAATATTTCCAAACCTACTGTGTCCATGAGGATGCTGTGGCTTTGTGGGATTAAAGAACCTACTTGAGGTTATATAAGTATGTTTGTGGTTCATTCAAGTGTAGAATCAACATAATTCAGTGGTGCTTGTATAAATTCTAAATCCATCTCACAGCTGGATGATGTATTTTGGAATATCAAAGCTGTATTTTAATAACAGTAACAATCCATGGAGTGGAAATGAGGTCCAAGATGAGTCTGGAGATGGGCAGAGGTTAAGCTATGAAGGGCCATCGTGGATTAGCAATTGAAGGATTAGCAATATGAAGGATTAGCAATTTCCTTGTAAGTGCAACACATAATTAAATGAAGTTTAACTCTGGCTTTTTACAGCTATTATCTTTGAGGAGTTTTAAAAAACAAAAACACACCAATAGCCCATCTCCCTGCAAACTCTCAGAGATGCTGATTTAATTTGTCTCAGAACGTGTCTGTAAAATGACATTTAAAAATGCTTCCCAAGATGATTCTAATATGGATCCAGGGCTGAGAACTCCTGTCACAGAAATAAGGATCATGGACTTTGGTATCAGAGAGACTTGAGATTTGATTTATACTCCATCCACTTCCTAGCTCAGTAAACTGTTATACATTATTTAATTTCTTTAAGCCTCAGTTTTCTCATATGTAAAACAGGTGATAATAGTATTATCTACTTCATAGGATTAGTTTCAGGATTACTTATAAATCCCTGGATTTAAAAAATAATTCTGTAAGTTCAATACATATATGACTGCTTTTGAACATGTGCTTTGATTCTTCATCTGTGGAATTCTATTTTATTGTTGTGGTGTTATTTTATTTTCATATTGATTCATGAATTTCCTAGCTGACAATTGTATATTCATTCAAAGACAGTCATGATTTCATGAATACTGGTTATAATAATCAAATTGGAAAAAATACTATTAAATTACACGGTATTTTTTCTCAATAAAGTCATCATAAAATTATTATTTACATCATAGGTTTAAGGATTGCCATGTAGAAGGAGAATTTATCTTTGTATCAGTTAACTATGGCTGTCTAATAAATTACCTCAATATTCAGTGGCTCAAAACAACAATTTATTTAACTCTCAATTCTGTGGGTCAATTTAGGTTGGTCTCAGATGGGACATTTCTGGTTTTGGGTGATTGCCACTGCAATTCCTCACATGTTGACAGTCAGCAACTGGGCCAACTATGAGTTGGTGATCTAGAATGGGCAGAACTGGGATGACTCGTCTCTGGTCCAGGTGGTCTCTCATCTTCCAGCATGCTAGTTCATGTTTCTTCTCATGGCATGGCATGGGTTCCAAGAGAGCCAACCAAAGCACGAAAAGCCTTCTGAAGCCAAAGCTCATAGTTGGTACGCCATCACATCTGGTCCTTTCCATATGTCAAACTCAGTTACAAAACCAGCTCAGATTTAAAGGGGAGGGAAATGGTCCCCACTCCTTGATAGGCAGAGATGCAAGAGATATAGACACAGGAAAGTGTAATGATCAGAGGTATTTTTGCAGTCATACCATAGTCTTCTTTGGGATTTCTCCAGAAATAAAAACTCTAATAAATTGTTGGGATTTACACAGAGACAGAAATCACCAAATCTATAAGAAGAACTTTATAACTGTTGAAATAATGAGCTCCCTGTCACTGCAAGCAACCAAGCAAAGGCCAGATGCCATTTTACACCTATAATGTAGAAATGACTGATGCATTGCTTAGAAGTTTGATAAGGACTATCGACACGTTTGAATTCTAAAGTTTCACTCTGAGCTATTTTAATGTGGAATTTGAAGGATGAGTAAAAAAAAAAATAAATTACAAGTAGATAAGCAATCAAGGGCTTAAATATAAAAAGCAGATCTTAGAAACTTTTAGGCAAAATATAGGAGAATGTGTTTATGACAAAAATACTAACAGATGCTCAGCCTTATGATAATAAAATATATAGAATAATCAAGGGACTGTAAATTAAATGATAATGAAATACTATTATACACAGCAGATTGAAAAATTAATTAAGAATCTGTCAATATTAAGTGTGGATGAGAAGAGAACTTATTAAATGTGGATCAATGGTAAATCATGCACCACTTTGGGGGGTACAAATTGAACTACCACTTCAGAAGGAATTTGGGATTATCAGGTAAAACAAAGGAATATACACCCTGTAACTAGCAATTTGACTCTTAGTTTAAGAGGAAATATTTCACATGAACACAAGGAAGCATGTAAGAAAATACTCAGAGCAGCGCTATTCTTCATAACCATAATAAGAAAGAAATAAGCCAAATGTCCATCATGGGAATGCATAAGCAGGTGACAATGTATTCCCAGTATGGTATATAAAGCAACTGTGACATGGAAGGGATCATAGCTAGAGGCATCAACATGGATGAATCTTAAAAGCATAATGTTGAGTAATAAAAATGCTCATAATGTTCAGCAAAAGAATTCATACTAAAGCATTTTCTTTACTTAAAGTAAAAAATTAGCAATGCGAAGTAGTTTATGGCTAAGAGATATATACACATGGTACATATAAGCAAATGAATTGTGAACAATTCAGGATAGAGACGACCTCTGAATAATATTCCATTTCTTAAGTTATTTCTTAAGGGTGGGGATAATAGGTGTTAGCGCTTTTACTAATTAGACTATGCATGCATAAGCACGCATATGTATATGTACAAAATGCACATAATATATACATTGATTTGTATGTGTATTTCATTTTGCTTCCTGGCCTCTTGGCTAAGATTAAGTGTGATATTTCACAATAAAGAAGGCTGAAAGTCATCCTTATGTTAAGTTTAAGGAATAATTTGGGTTTTTTTTCCCCCACTGCAAGGAAGAAATTAGCTGCCTTCTTGGCCTCACTGGTGTACATTTTCATCAGATTATATAGAGAGCTTTAATCACCTTCAGTTTTCAGAGACATAACTAAGGTTATAACAATTCTTTAATGGCACTATTTTTTTTCCAAGAGATGTTCAGAAACTATTCCAGATCCTAGTCCCCTCATAGACTGCGGTGTTAAGACAGAAATTCGCTTTAAGGAAGTTCATTCTGGGACAAATGCCTGGGATGATATGAAGATTTCTCAGTCCTCTGCACCCTGGGGATGTGTGTTTCCTCTTGTTTAAGGTGTAATTCCCCTCACCGTGTCTTTTTTGGGAGGTGAATTTTAAGTCACAGCTTTGCCCAATCACTGTGGGAAGAGGACAGTTTCTTTCTTCAAATCTTTTTCATTTCCCATGTCACATTCTTTTCTCATTCACTCATGGCCCCACTCTTGAACCTCCTAGCTCCAGCCCCAGTCCCAAACTTCTCCCCACTGCAACCATACTGCTTAGTCAAAGAGTAACAGTCTCCCTCTGTGCACTCGCTTATGGTTGATTCTACAACAATCCTTTGGTGAGTGAAATATCAAGCCTCTGTGTTTGGCAGCTCTGACCACCTGCAAATGAGAACAACTACCTGGTTGAAGGCAGAGCACCACTCTGATGTAAATCAGAGCTGATTAAATATGTGGGTCTCCTTTTTACTGTTGAAAGGAGTCTAGACCAAATATATTTAGAGGGTAGTTGTGGCAACAAAGATTCGATCCCAGATTACCTGTGAGAGCATCAATTATAGCTTCTCGGCGTGATCCATATTAATTTGGATCATTATGTCCTACTAAATTTCCACCTTCATTCCTAGTGTTTATTTTAGATTTGGTTTGGAGTAGTATCCAGGCCTAAGCCCCACCTTGTAAGTAGATACACAGACCTCTCCCCCTGCTCCTCTTCCCTCTTTCCCCCCGGGGACTATTTCTAGTACTCTTCTCAGGAAGAGGTGCCAGAGCATCTGAACATGACTGATCAATGAATGCTCCTGATACCACACACTCTTCTCTCAAATCAATAGCCCCAAGTAACAACGTTAGCTTCTGTTGAACTGAAGTCCAAATGCGTCTCTTGGCCTTACAGATTTAGACAGCTGTCTCCTTCCTGGAATGAATAGCTTTCTTCCTTGCTGGTCACCTGTGATCCATGTATTCTGTCCCCTCAGATTTTGTCCACTTGCTCCCTGATAAGCACTCCCACCAAGTCTCATGGTAGTAGCCATGTGGCTTATAAAATTGATCATCTACCAGTTCTCTTTGACAGCGGCTTCACGATCCACTTCTTAATTTACTAACACCTGATAAGTTTTACCCTGAAAGATTAAATAATTCCATCTTCAACCTCCACTAATTATTATAGAAAACAGATTCAAAAAATATTTCCCTAAAGAAATGATTCTGGCATTTCAAATATTTTTGTTCTCTCTTTTCTGTCCCTTTGATATTATTCACTCTCAATTTTTCCTTTTTTTAAGGCCATCTGTCTGTGTGAGTGTATACACATGAGTGTGTGTTACATTTACCTATATGAATTGTGCCTTTAAAGTAGACATAATATCTTCTATTTGTAGTGATGACAAAGAAAATTAAATTTAAAATTGATAGTTATAAAGAAGCAAATATTAAAATTAAACTCATAAGCATACACAATTCTATTGAATACAATACCCTGCACACAGTAGGTACACTATAGACGTTGCTATTTTAAGATAAAACTGTTTTTGGGTGATATTGCTTTGAATATAGAGCTTCCTTGAATCATAGCTACATCACTTTACCTGCTGACATCTTCTACGTGAATGATTTTGCTAGTTGCCCAAACGTAAAGTTAGATTTATTAGTATTAAACAAGAAACATTTCTAGCAAAGTTCCAAACAGAATGAAGCATATTAACAATGGGTAGCGCTTGGTTCTCTCTGTAATCTCTACTTCTAAAAAGGGCTTCCTAATGAAAATATGGGGAAACTAATCAAGTCTCTTTGAAGCTGCTGGCCTTGACTGGAGAGGAAGAGAGGAGGGAGTGTAAAAAGAAAGTGGGAGAGAAGGAATAGGAGGAAGGAAACTAAAAACAAGGAAGAGAGGAATCTTAGAAAATGGCTAGGAGAGAGATTTATGGAAAGGATGCTAAAAACAATTGAAGAAAAAAGAAAATAGTAGTCACTGAAATAAAAACAATAAAACATGAAAAAATAAACACGTTTTTTCATTACCTAAGCTAACAGAAACCTTAATACACAAATGCAAAGACGCTGTGAGACTTGATCTAGCCATTGTGAGGAGCACATCATTATTATGGGGTGGGAGGCAGGGGTATTGTTCCAATAACTTTCTTACCCTTTGTACCCATTTTAACTCCATTTGGTAAATTAAAGAAGTTGTCAGAAGCCACTGGAAAGAAGGTTCAGAAAATAAGAGGGCAAAAATATATGCTTTCATTAATTCAACTAACGAAGGTTAGTTGCATTGAAAATAAGTTGAGCCCACCCACTAAGTGCCATAAACTTTCCCACGCACTTGGTATATGTCAGCGAACAAAACCAACAAAAGTCCGTGTCCTTATGGAGTGTTTTGTAGTGGGAAACACATGCAATAACACACATTGCATCTCATTTTCACTATTTGTTTGTCTGGAAGAGCCCGTTGTGCCTCAAGAAGGCAAACATTGGTGTGCTGTTGTTAAACAGCATTACACGATCATCAAATTGCTCTAGTTTTTAACTATTTACTGCATCAAGCACTACTATGTGTCAGGAACTGGTAGAGTCACAAAGAAGGCATTGCAATAGCTTCCTGCCAGGTCTGCTTCGGGC
>NW_012102399.1:2932969-2933306 GCF_000951045.1 Mandrillus leucophaeus
GTGCTACAGTGACGCAATCCCGGCTCACTACAGCCTTGACCTCCTGGGCTCCAGCAATCCTCCTGCCTCAGCCTCCCAAAGTGCTGAGATTACAGGCATGAGCCACCACACCTGGCCCCATTCACTCTTACAATAAAATGTAAACTCCTTGTCTTGCCTTAAAGCCCCCTGCATAATCTGATCCCTGTTAACCTCACACTTCATAGGAGCTTAGCCTCCTCCTCATGGAGGTACTCCAGCCAGAAGCTCTTTTTTTGTTTGTTTCCATTTCTTTACCACCAAGTGTGTTCCTGTAGAAGGCCTGGCAGGACAGGACTTGTTTCCCACCTAGAACCCT
>NW_012102399.1:2934126-2935703 GCF_000951045.1 Mandrillus leucophaeus
CTCTGAGAGTGTCCCCTCACAAGGAGAGGCGTGGACTCTCCTCCACACCCTTCAAAACAAGTGGCGTGGGCCAGGCACCCGTTGGAAGCTTCTCTAGGGCAGCAGTATTTCTCATAATCTAGGAAACAAAATATGCTAAAGTGAACCCACTAAGTGAGGTGGCTGCTTATTGCTCCCAGTTTGTATTTACAATATAGATTGTGAAGAGAATGCCAATGAATATTTTAAAAAATACATAAACCTAGGTAATAGAAGGGGGATGAAGAAACAAAGAGCCTGAGCTACTAAGTGGCAAATCAGTTTACTTATTGTTTTAAGAAATAATCATGAAGCACCTACTATGTGCCAGAAGGTATTCTCTAGCAGTGAACAAGGCAGATAAAGTCTTTGCTATAGTGTTTCTATTTTGGAGCTTGGAAACAGGAAATACACGTATAAACAAGTAAACACATAGTACATGCTAGAGCAGTGAGTGCCATCTCAACTTTTCTGTCCCAGGAGGAGGACTTTTTCCTCATAGAGCCAACACCTGTGTGTGCATCTCAAATTGAAATAATCAGAAACTCTGTGGACCTCTTCCTTAGACAAACCTGGGAGACATGTTTTCTAAATTATTAGAACTTTTCAAAATTTATCTCAAAATCTAGTAAGAATCATTGTAATGTCTGAGATAATCTTACTATTATACCTATTTGTAACTCAGGACTAGATATCAAAGTTTATATCTAATTTCTCTTTAATATCCCCCTGTGCTAGCATCGTAGGCATAAGACATACCCTCAGGGAGTTTAAGAGCATTTGTATAACAGTAGTTCAGGTTTCAGGCTAAGAACAGGAAAAGTGCCTGGCATGCTATCTTATAATATTTCTTTGCTTCTACGTGTGTGTTTGGACCAGGGAGACTTTTGTTCCAAACCATAGCCTTTCCAGCATTTATATGTCTTCTATGTTGAGCCTGGAGGTAGTATTCATGGGAAATAAGATTTTATTAGGAAGCTTATAAAGAACTTCCCTTAAGTAGGACAAAAGTTGGACCATGAACAATTAGACTTGGAGTAAAATTTGATTTCATATTCAAACAAAAAATATCCTATCTGAAGAAGATTCTGGAAAAGTATCAAGAGCTCTTGAAATGAAAGGAGAATGGTGGAAATGGATAAATGTATTTCCCTCCATGAAAAAATTATTTCTGTATTTTCAGCCTTGATTTTTCCAGTGATCTATAGGGTTTTTGTTGGGCAATGTGCTTTACAGTGTAATAAGAAAATGAAATATTCCAGTTCTGTCATTTTCTTGATGATTCTACCTCGTTTTCAACTCCATTTGCTTTGTGATTATAAAGATGTATTTTCCATAATTACCCATACTGAGAAATACGACAATGTGTAAGTTCTCAATTCATGCACATGTTCATTCTGAGAAATCCTGGAAAGAATAGAATATACTAAGAAAAAAATGAAAACCTAAACATATTTCTCTTTCTCTACAATCCTTAGACTTTTATGAGCTTTTAAAAATATTTTCTTGCTTACCTGCTTCTTCCTTCCTTCCCTTCCCTTCCTCCCTCCCTTCCTCTC
>NW_012102399.1:2935883-2940718 GCF_000951045.1 Mandrillus leucophaeus
TCTTTCTTTCTTCTTCAGAAATATACTATTCAAACTATATTTTGTAATGTTACTAACTATAAACTTTAATAAAGTTGGACATAAAGACATAGTTTTTGCAAATATTTTTACTATAGGTCAGAACTACAAAACAGAAGAAACACACAGTATCTCACAGTTTCCCCCTTACTCTTAATAATTCAATGGAAAAAAATTAAATGAAAATAATGACTGGATTATTAAGGCTTCAGAAGATGATATTCCTTCCAAAAAAGCAGTGTGGTGACAAGCACTTAGTATTCTGTGGACATAACTTAATGTCTTTTGTTTTCTTCATAAAGTTCAAGTCAACTCAATAGCTTCCACATCTCTGTAAAGAACTACACTAACCAAGAAACCACAAACGAATTTTTGAAGGTGACTTTCCAGCTCTAAGAGCTGCCAGACCTCATAATTATTACTCATACAAAATTTTGCTGAACAAGGCCACACTTGTTCATGTTTTCTTCTGCAAAGGATTGTTCTCAAAGAACAGACATAATCTTTGAATAGTGATAAAAATCCAAAGATGTTTTCAAAAGATTATACATGCAAAACCAATGGGCTTTGCTCATGACCATCACTGAATACTGCTACATAAGCAGTGATAATAAAAAGAAATAGTAAATAAAAAGTAAAGAGAGACATTATTTACTTTTTATAGTAAATAAAAAGAAAGAGACACACACACACACACACAGAGAGAGAGAGAAGAGAAAGGGAATGAATGAGAACTACGTCAAACTCACTGACCCATGTAGATATCATCCATGAGTAAGTGAACATGTTGTGAAAGGTTCTAAAATAGTGAGTTAAGTTTTACATGGGTTTGAGAAAGAGTTGTAGATTTGTATCATTTTTGTGTCCATGCCAACAATAAATGTATTTTCTCAAGGACAGTAAGTCCTTGATGAGTTTTGGTAACAGAAGTAAAGAAAGACCTGGAGCCAGAAGAACCAGTTCAAATTCCACCTTGGCCACTACTTACTTAGCTTCATTCTCTTGTTTTCTCATCTGTAACATGAAGACAATAAAACTGCCTACACCTTGTTCCTACATCCCATTTATCCTGCTCCTCTGCAATCACACTGACACTCCTTTATTCATTTTCACCTAGTTTACATAATAGGTTCATAATCGGCCTCTCTGCGTATTTGCTATGTTCTCCACTAACTTTCTAAAGCAGAAATATGAGGATGCTACACCCTCCATCATTCACTCCTATCCAAAATGCATTAGTGTGGATAAAACCTTGTTATCTTAGGAGTTGACATCATATTAACTCTTAAGAGACAGAAATGTCTTGCTTTGAAAAAGTACCTGTTACATTAGTGGTTCTCAAATTTTCTCATCTCAAGAGCCCTTACACACTTAAAAGAATTGAGGACCCCAATGGGCTTTTGTTCCTGTGGGTTGTATTTATTAATCTTTACTGTATTCAAAATTAAACCTGAAAAAATTAAAAGCTGAGTCTATACAAGGAAACATTCCATTACCTGGTATCTCATGTCATGTAGCATCTGGACAACTTCCCTGAACACCAGTGACACAATAAGAATGAAAGGCACATGATTTTGTAGTAATACCATGAAAATAGCTTTGACCTTGCAGACTCACTGAAAGACTACACTGCAGAATTGCTGTTCGGAGAGAAAAAGAGCCCTAGGAATTCTCAGGAATCATAGAGAGAGTTTTAGTCTCTCATGAGCCATGGAAGGAGCAGTCATCTGGGTATACTTACCAAGATCTTAAAGGCAAGGAAGCCCTCAGATGACATCCAGGCCTTGCTTATTGTATAATGATAATAAATTGGAAATGATACAACCACCAACAATTATGATGAAATAATTTTATGGTAACAACACATCAAAATGCTAAAGGTTATGGTTTCAACAAATATTTAATGGAAAGCAAAATGCCAACATATAAAGATAATGAGGAAAATCTTAAAATGATTTAAATATTGCAAATTAATATAACTATATAAAAGTTAAACAGAAGAATACACTCAAATGAAAGATATTTAAACATTGATTTTTTTCGTAGCTATAGGATAATTTTAATCTCTTTATAGCTTTCTGTATTTCCCAGCCTTTCCACAGTAAATATTTTATAAATCAGAAAATTCAAATAATCAGGAAATGATGTTTAATAGTCTTTCAATTGTTTTCATTGGCTTTCAGGATGTAATTCAAACTCCTTAGCATTGCCCACCAGGCTATCCTCGTGGTGCCCACTTTTCCATCCCTAACTCTCCCTACTCCCCCTTAATGCACTCATCTTTAGCAAGGCTGACTGCTCAGAATTCATATGCCATGCCTCTTCATGGCTCTGTACCTTTGCACATACTGCTCTAGATTTATGGAATACTTTTCCCCCTTTTCTCATGTGGTTAAACCCCACTGTTCAACATGTCTTTTTCCTTAAGAAGTTCCACCTCCACACTCTGTAGCAACCTTTGCATTCATATGTGTCTTTGTAGTATAATTGTGTTTCAGATTTTCTGTCTCTCCTTCTAAATGAATAATTCCTTATAGTGAAGAACTTTCCTTTTCTTTGTTTGTTTTGGTTGTTTGCTTGGTTTTGGACTGTTTATTTTGCTATACTCAGATATTGAGAAAATCTAGAGAAACATGTATTTCTCCAGAGTACATTCTCCCAAGTGCTGCCTTTTCAACAATATTTGCAGTAATATGTTGACATGACTGGTGTTCAAACTGATTCAAAAAATAGATGAGGCAGTATGATATCTGGAAGTTACATAAAGAAGGAATCAGAGGTTGAGGCTTTTGTATTTATGTATTTCCTACAAGACAATCTATGGTCTTCTCGCCCACCCCAATTCATGCATCACTTGTGATTTTTAAATCTGGTTGTACTTTGACCAAAAAAATATAAATCCTCATTAATGTTTCATTTGGTTTTGGTCTTAATGGCTAGATGATAAATGAATGAATATGTGGTGAGAGGAATTTAAATTGTAACTGGGTAAACATTGTTGAAGCAAAGCCCACTGCAATAAAATTCATCCCACATATACATTTATGAATAATGTGGGGTAGGAGAGCTTCAGATAGCTGCTGAAGATAAAATAAAGTGGACCTTCAAATGTAAGGAAGTGTGGGCAGGCAGAGAAGAAATATTGCTTAAAAAAATGAAGCACAACTTCACATCTTTGGGCATACTTGAAGCTGGCTAGGAAACTGCAGTCGGATACCAATTAGCCCAGGATAGAGCAGGCCAAGAATGAATAGTCCAGGAGATAAGTCAGAGCCACAAAAAAATGCTAAGTTATGCAAATGGTAACTACTACAAAAAACCAGAGGACTCTCTTAACATTTTTTAGCATAGTGAAGAAAACATGTCTGAACAATGGAGAAATCTTGATCAAAATCAACACACAAATCTCAGATGGAACGGGCTATGTAAAACAAATACATGTTTGTCTACATATGATTAGAACTTTTATGCACCATCTCTTATTTTAAAAATAATGATAGTTTATTTCTGCAGTGTAATTTTAGGTAACACAGAGCTAAAATACCAATCATCAGCTTATATTCACTCTGGGAAGGAAATTCTAACCAATTGATTTAAAAATCCAAGATGAAAAAATTTAATATATATGTAGATAATTTATTGAGCACAATAGTACAATTGTGGTTCTTCATTTCAACTTGCATCTGGGTCACTTAGCCACTTTGGATCTCAGTTTTCTCATCTGTAAGTTGAGGGGGTTGGAATAGATGAGATCTAAGGTGACTTCCAACTATAAATTTACTCCATGAGACAATGATGGGTTCAGTTATTCTGGATTTTGTTTTGTCCTGACATGATAAAATGTGACCTCTTGGGGAAAAAATATAACTTTTAAATAACATCAGTTTTGATACAAAACCATAGATTTCAGGAATTTATAATATATAAAAATAACTGAATCTCTGTGTTCGTTCAATTGTTCTTTTATATTGATTGAGTGGTTGCTTCAAACTGTAAGCCTAATGGGGTTAATTAAGGACCTCAAATATAATTTGAAAATGTTTACAGACAGCACATTTTAGGTTGCCAATTCCATCTGTAGACACTGCTATATTAATGACACAATATTTGTTTTAGAGGTCATAGTGCTGTTTGCCAGGTTAAACATTTGTAATCTGGATCCAGCTTTAATATACCCTTTCAAAGAAAGCCACAGGCTGCTATACACTACATCAACAGTACTCTTCAATCGACTGGTTTGTCAGGATTACAGAGACAACTAAGCCAACAATAACAGGCACCTTCCATTTGGATGCTAATTAGAATGTTGACATAGTAAAATCCCTTACTAGGGACAAGTTGGTGTTCAGTACTCACAAGCCAAGATCATACTGAAGGCATAGCTGTTAATAGACTCTGTCCCCAGAGTGACCAAAGGCAGAGCACAAAGAGCTACAGCCTTGTGTATATCCTGTGGGGGTGGTGAGTGTGTGGGTGTAAGCTCCTGGCTGCACGCTGGCATCTGATGACCACACAGTGGTTAATTTGTATTTTTCCTCTCAAATATCATTTTTAAAGGTCACCCTTCTGTTTACTAAACCTATACATAGGTAAGCAACATCAGGTTAGAGACCTAAGTGTGCATCTGGGGTTTACTATCACCCACACTTTTTAAATGATTTCAAGAATCTATCACCCATATTGTAATTTTTATAACATTCTAGGAGATCTTTGTGTTGCATAGTGTCTCATTTTTTTGGAGCTTAAAGTAATTTTACATATCTTGCATTCATTTTTATTATTCCTGTGAGATTGAAAAGGGATTTTTTTAAAAAATG
>NW_012102399.1:2940768-2951769 GCF_000951045.1 Mandrillus leucophaeus
ATATAAATCCTCATTAATGTTTCATTTGGTTTTGGTCTTAATGGCTAGATGATAAATGAATGAATATGTGGTGAGAGGAATTTAAATTGTAACTGGGTAAACATTGTTGAAGCAAAGCCCACTGCAATAAAATTCATCCCACATATACATTTATGAATAATGTGGGGCAGGAGAGCTTCAGATAGCTGCTGAAGATAAAATAAAGTGGACCTTCAAATGTAAGGAAGTGTGGGCAGGCAGAGAAGAAATATTGCTTAAAAAAATGAAGCACAACTTCACATCTTTGGGCATACTTGAAGCTGGCTAGGAAACTGCAGTCGGATACCAATTAGCCCAGGATAGAGCAGGCCAAGAATGAATAGTCCAGGAGATAAGTCAGAGCCACAAAAAAATGCTAAGTTATGCAAATGGTAACTACTACAAAAAACCAGAGGACTCTCTTAACATTTTTTAGCATAGTGAAGAAAACATGTCTGAACAATGGAGAAATCTTGATCAAAATCAACACACAAATCTCAGATGGAACGGGCTATGTAAAACAAATACATGTTTGTCTACATATGATTAGAACTTTTATGCACCATCTCTTATTTTAAAAATAATGATAGTTTATTTCTGCAGTGTAATTTTAGGTAACACAGAGCTAAAATACCAATCATCAGCTTATATTCACTCTGGGAAGGAAATTCTAACCAATTGATTTAAAAATCCAAGATGAAAAAATTTAATATATATGTAGATAATTTATTGAGCACAATAGTACAATTGTGGTTCTTCATTTCAACTTGCATCTGGGTCACTTAGCCACTTTGGATCTCAGTTTTCTCATCTGTAAGTTGAGGGGGTTGGAATAGATGAGATCTAAGGTGACTTCCAACTATAAATTTACTCCATGAGACAATGATGGGTTCAGTTATTCTGGATTTTGTTTTGTCCTGACATGATAAAATGTGACCTCTTGGGGAAAAAATATAACTTTTAAATAACATCAGTTTTGATACAAAACCATAGATTTCAGGAATTTATAATATATAAAAATAACTGAATCTCTGTGTTCGTTCAATTGTTCTTTTATATTGATTGAGTGGTTGCTTCAAACTGTAAGCCTAATGGGGTTAATTAAGGACCTCAAATATAATTTGAAAATGTTTACAGACAGCACATTTTAGGTTGCCAATTCCATCTGTAGACACTGCTATATTAATGACACAATATTTGTTTTAGAGGTCATAGTGCTGTTTGCCAGGTTAAACATTTGTAATCTGGATCCAGCTTTAATATACCCTTTCAAAGAAAGCCACAGGCTGCTATACACTACATCAACAGTACTCTTCAATCGACTGGTTTGTCAGGATTACAGAGACAACTAAGCCAACAATAACAGGCACCTTCCATTTGGATGCTAATTAGAATGTTGACATAGTAAAATCCCTTACTAGGGACAAGTTGGTGTTCAGTACTCACAAGCCAAGATCATACTGAAGGCATAGCTGTTAATAGACTCTGTCCCCAGAGTGACCAAAGGCAGAGCACAAAGAGCTACAGCCTTGTGTATATCCTGTGGGGGTGGTGAGTGTGTGGGTGTAAGCTCCTGGCTGCACGCTGGCATCTGATGACCACACAGTGGTTAATTTGTATTTTTCCTCTCAAATATCATTTTTAAAGGTCACCCTTCTGTTTACTAAACCTATACATAGGTAAGCAACATCAGGTTAGAGACCTAAGTGTGCATCTGGGGTTTACTATCACCCACACTTTTTAAATGATTTCAAGAATCTATCACCCATATTGTAATTTTTATAATATTCTAGGAGATCTTTGTGTTGCATAGTGTCTCATTTTTTTGGAGCTTAAAGTAATTTTACATATCTTGCATTCATTTTTATTATTCCTGTGAGATTGAAAAGGGATTTTTTTAAAAAATGGACAATGATATAGAAAAAGAAGAACAGAAAAATATAACTACCAGGTTAGTTTTAATAGGATGTAGTAACAATAGAAAAAAACAAAAATACAATGAAACAATATCAAAGAAGGTAAATGACTTTTAGAGTAGTGTATTAGTCTGTTCTCACGCTGCCATAAAGAACTACCCGAGACTGGGTAATTTATAAAAAAAGAGATTTAATTGACTCACAGTTCCATAGGCTGTACAAGTCACATGGCTGGGGAGGCCTCAGAAAACTTACAATCGTGGTGGAAAGTGAAGGAGAAGCCAGCATGTCCCCTATATGGTGGAACCAGGAGGAAGAGAGAGAGAGAAGGGGAAGTGCTACACACTTTCAAACAACCAGATCTCATGAGAACAGCTAGGAGGAAGTCTGCTCCCATGATTCAATCACCCTCCACCAGGCCCCTCCTGCAACACTGGGAATTACAATTCAACATGAGATTTGGGTGGGGACTCAAAGCCAAACGATATCAAGTAGGTCTACCAGATAACCTCTAGAAACTCAGAATTAAAGCATATAAAGGCAACCAAACAAACAATCATTATTGGGCATCGATGCTGTACACAGCCTTACCTTCTCAGTATATCATTGTCTTGTTTATATTAAGAAATTCACCTTAATTGGGTATTCCCAAAAGGCATGGAGTGTAAAATACCTTTCTTGTGATTGTCATGGTGCATGTCCTGTCTTTCACTGTACCTGTGGTGACTAGACTCTAAGATAGTCCAAGGTGACCCTGGTCTCCTAACATACTCTTACCTAGTCTCCTCCCCTTGACTGTGCACTGGCCCAGCCACTTGCTTCCAACAAGCAGACTATAGCAAAAGTAGCAGAATGTCACTTCTGGGATTAGATTACACAAAACAGTTACTTCCATGTTGCCAGCAGAGTCTCTCCTTTGCTGTGTTTGCTGAAGCAAACCACCATCTGGAGAGGCTGCATGAAACCGAGGGTGACCTCCAGCCAACAGCCAGCGAGGAAGTGAGGCCCTCAATACAGCAACCCTTGAGAAACTGAATCCTTCCACCAACCATGTAAGCTTGGAAGCGGATCTTTTCCCACTTGAGTCTTGATATGAGACCCCAGTCTAGCTGAAAAGTTTGTTTCAGCCTGTGAGAAACCCTGAAACAGAGAATCCAACAGACCCATGCCAGGACTCATAATCCACAGAAACTGCAGGATAAGAAATGTGTGTCGTTTTAAGCCACAGAGTTTGTTGTGATTTGTTTTGCATCAGTAGATAACTAATACTATTCTCTGACTTAAGGAAAATGCATTTCATGTCTGAGATTTATCACTTAATTCAAAGGATACCTTGGTTTAATTATTGGCATAGGTTAGCACACACGAATTTTGCAAACTAATTATCCTTTGTAAATTACCAGATACTAGAATTTACTGCTCATCTTCATGTCTAAATCAAGTTCAGAATAATAAAACGTTACTTATTGTCAACACCACCAGGTGGTACAAAAAATACGTTAAAAACTTCTTTATTCATTAGTCATTCACAGAAGCTTTTTCTGTATTGAAATATCTATTAAATTAGAAAACTTAACTTGTGAAAAAATGATATTTTCCATTTTTATAACATCTAATAGTAGTAGAAATTACTGGTCGTATCAGTCAATCATTCTGGGAATCGTTTTTGGAAAAGTCAGGCTACACTTCATGATGTGAGATCTTAATCAAAATTAAACGTTTAAAAACCTCTGGGAAAGCCCATGGCACTGTTTGGGGTACGAGACTATCAATCTTATTAATTTCCATATAACATAGTATCCCTTAAATTTGGATCTAAATAAAACTTCTGGAGCTTTACCCCAACTTTTCTTCTGCGACCTTGGGGAAAATGCTGGACTTCTTTAAGTTTTAAATTCCTTCTCTATAAAACAAAAAGAATAATTTTTGAAGAGCTACAGTAGGTGCAACACAAAGGAAAATGATTGTTAACATTCAAAATTGAGAGGAAAAGAAGGAAGTGTGTCATTTCTTTCTAGATCAGTGGTCCCCAGCCTTTTTGGCACAGGGACTGGTTTCATGAAATAAAATTTTTCCATGGAGCAGGGTGGGGTTATGGTTTCAATACAACTCAAGCGCATCACATTTATCGTGCTCTCTGTTTCTATTGCTATTACATTGTGATATATAATGAAATAATTATAAAACTCACCATAATGTAGAATCAGTGGGAGCCCTGAGCTTGTTTTCCTCCAACTAGATAGTCCCATCTGGGAGTGATAGGAAACAGTGACAAACCAACACAAATCACCAAACATTAGATTCTCATAAGGAGCATACCACCTAGATCCCTTGTATGCACAGTTCACAATAGGGTTCAAGGGTTCACACTCCTATGAGAATCTAATGCCATTGCTGATCTAACAGGAGGTGGAGCTCAGGTAGTAATATGAATGATGGGGAGCAGCTGTAAATGCAGATGAAGCTTCACTCACTGGCCTGCTGCTCACCTCCTGCTTTGTGGCCTGGTTTCTAACAGGCCATGGACCAGTGGTTGGGAACCCCTGTTTTAGATGATGACTTTATCTTCCCTCATAGATACAAGAAAACAAAATGCTCAAGGGATAATTTGCCAGAAGGAAAACAAAGAGAAAGCTAAACTCCTCTGCACAAGAAAATAAATAGACATTTTGGAGTAAAGAAGAGCACAGAACAAAGGAGGTGGGTGTGTGGGAAGACAGGAGGGTCCAAGCACACAGGTGTAGGTGAAGGGATGGATGGCCGTGAGCTGTGGTGAAATGCCAGTGCTGAGAAATTGCCAGTGTTGGGTATTTCTAAAGAACCATGAAGCAATGCAGAGTAAACTTATTGCCTCAAAACTTATTCTCTTGCAGACAAAAATGCCACTAAGAATATTGTCTGGGGAAATAAAACCTAAGGGACAATTAAGACCACATCTGGTCTTGGGGAAAAAAGAAGGTCCAGCTAATGGAATGCAATGAGACTTAATTGAGAATGAGACCTTGGGGGAGACAGGAAGTCAGGGAGATGACAGACCTTGAAAAAGATCACAAACTCCTGAGAATTTGGAGAGATCATCAAAAGATCATCGAACATCAAAAGAACATCGAACATTCCCCTGTATTCAGGGGGAATACAGAAGGGAGGGTTTAAACTAATTGTCAATCCCAAAAGACAGAGTGACTCCAGCTACCAACGTAATAATTAAAGACTTAAAATATGTAGAACTGGGCCTATTATTAAAATACTCAGCACTGAATAAAGCAAAATGTGTTTTAGGCTCAGGGACTGTACAAGATTACTTTCCCAAGTAGCTGAAAATAATGCACAGAAAATTAAAGAACGTGAATTACTAAATAAATTCACCTGTTTGGATTTGAATGATTTCCAATTATGCAGAAAATATGAATCAGTTATAACAGCTTATTCGTCAGTTATATTCAGTATTGTAATATGTCTACATCTATGCATGCATAAATATTAAGCCACAAACTAAATACATTGAAATGCTGTCGTTAGTATGTTTTTATCATGGGATTCCTAAATCACTCCAGCATGTGGGCACTAGCTGAAATGGCTTTCCTCTTGCACACCTCTGTTAGAATCTCACCCTATAGGTGAGGCTTCCCCAATAGCACTCTTTAACATAGCAACCCTCACTTTCCCAGCACATGCTCGCCCTCATTCCTGTTTTATTTTTTTCCAAAGCATACACTTTTCTCCAAAACATACTATATATTTTTACTCAATTATTTGTCATTTTTGACAGTTTTGTCTACATAAAACAAGCTTCATGAAATCAGGTTTATTCCTTACTCATGTAACAAACCTGTACATGTACCCCCTGAACCTAAAATAAAAGTTAGAAAGGAAAAAAATAGAAAAAAAAATTAGATGCATACTTTGAGGATGATTTTTTAAATTTATTTATTGTAGAGCTTCAACTGTGATGTGGTAAAAATGGCATCACCCAGTTTGTTGAAGAAGCATGGTTTGCATCCTAGCTATGCTTTCCTGAGCTGTTTCACTTCCTTGGGCAAACTCCTTAACCTCCTGGAGTCTGTTTCTATGTTTATAAAACCAGGGACATGAGCATCAACTGCTCAGAGTTGTCCTGAGTGCTAAATATGAAGATCGATGGATGCATTTACTCATTGTATGTGTGTGTTATGTCTCAGATTGTCTACAACTCTATTCTGTTAATTTGTTAAATTTGTTATATAAATAGTATATCAAATCTCTTCCTGAAAAATAAAGTAAAATAAAAGTTAAAAATTAATTAATTAGTCATTAACTAGGAGTAACATTAGGAAATTCCATACTATCTTTCTATCAATCTTTTTTTTTTTAATTGATGTCATAAGTCTGGAGTTGCTTTCTCACCTGACAACACCCTTTACTACACTCTTTACTTATTTGTGCTGTTAAACAAGGCCTTGTTACACACAACCAAGCGTTCTCATCATTTTCATACACACTTATTTTAAATTCACATTTTAAAAACAAAGGCTATTTGAGGATATCACTTTTTCTAAAACATGTTTTATAATATGGTAATATCTTCATCTGTTCAGGCTGCTGTGACAAAATACCTTAGACTGGGTAATATATAAACCATAGAAATTTATTGCTCACAGTTCTGGAAGCTGGGAAGTTCAAGCTGCCAACAAATGCAATGTCTGGTGAGGGTTTGTACCTCACGGATGATACCTTCTGTGTGTCCTCACATGATGAAAGGGACAAACCAGCTTTCTGGGGTCTCTCTTACAAGAGTGCACATCCCATTAATGAGGGCTGCACCTAATCACATCCCAAAGGTCCCACCTCTTAATGGTTAGCACTGAAGATTAGCTACCAACATATGAATTTGGAGAGGAACATAAACATTCACACCACAGCAGGGGACAAAGATTTTTTTAAAAAACTGAGAAATGGTTGTAGTTACTCAAGTTGAACCACTTTATTGTTAAGCGTTAGAGAATAATTTCTATGGCAGAGGAACACATCAGAGACTTACAGTGTCATTGGTGCCCTTTCTGTAAGGAACTAATTCATTTTCCTTCTCCTCCTTGGGATTCTCGGTTGCTGTCCTCGATGCCACTAAACTGCTTTGACCACTAGGTCTTTCCTCTTGACAAGCTCCTCCACTCTGTGATGACTGCTCAGATGTCTCTTCCAGGTTCTTCTCTCTTCTGTTATCAAGATTACTGTGAAGCTAAAAGGTTAAACGTCAGGGACCTGCTTTGCACGGGCCCCATTGAAATCCTGTTCCTAATTTTAGATTTATAGTTTCTGCAATATTTTCCTTAAAATCTCCCCCCAAAACTTCTGCCACACCTATACATGCATCAAATTGTGTACGCTTCCAGACCCACAAACCAGGTATTCCCCCCTGTGCTACATAGTACTTCGTAGAGCTAAAAGAACTCATCACACATTATCATAGACACTTATTTATATGTAGATTGTATTTACACAGAGTATGACCTCCTGGAGCCCAGGGATCATGTCATATTATCTTTCTATCATAGTAGTCACTCAATAGGCTTCTGTGGAAGTGATTTGTTGAGAAAAGCATGGTTCTACAGTTCCCCGACTCCATTGCAGTATTTTCTCACCCTACAACAAAGGGCTACTCATTTCCTTTCTGCAACCTATTCAAAAGGTTTATTTTGGTTGGTAACCAACTTACGAAAGAGCAATTACATTTTTCATTCCACTTTTTCCAAGTCTAAGTTAAACTGGTTACATACTAAAAGAGAGCCTAGAATTATGGAAAGAGGGCTGAATTTTTTGTCTTTATATCTGAATGAATCACCTATTTGTATTACCATAGAGAGATCATTTTCCATCTGTAGGCTTCAGTTTTCTTATTTATAAAAGCAAACAAGCAAACAAACAAACCAAAGGTAAGGGCTGTCCTGGAGGAAGAGCAACTTTTGACCTGGTAACGTCAAAGCTATTTGGTAATTGGATGAAACTCTATATATGAAAGTCCTGACACGACATGAACGTAAATTGTTAAAATTACTTTGAAAAGTTGAGGGATAAATTTATTTATGTAACTTTGTTTATATATAAACATAGGTTAGAATTACTCTTTAGTTAAATGATTATTATCCCCCAGGTTCACAAATTTAAACTTCAGAATCATGAAGTGATTCAAAGATCAAAAGAAAAAATACATAAATGCACTCATAATTAAAATGTCATAATAATAAAGTTCACTTGCTACTTTTGATTTCTCAGGGTTTAGAAACAAACAACTTGCTCAGCATGTTTTGGCAGAACTTCTTTTTAAAAAACAAGAAGGTTAACTACGAAATTATGAGGACAGCAAATGGAAAAAAAACAACCGTAATACTGCTAAATAAAGATATGAACACAAATTCTATATTGGAAATCAAACTAGTACATTTTAAATGGGAGGTTGTGTGGGGTTGTTGTTGTTGGTTTTTTTGTTTTGTTTTGTTTTGTTTTACTTTCTTCTTATGTTGAATAATTTTTCCAAAAGTCTTATTATACTTAAAAAGGAATTCCATTTTTTGGTTCTTTCCCCCCAAGGCATGAGCATTAAAAAAAGGAGAGAAAGCTCTATGACATCTATTGACAGAGAAATAAATATGTTCTTCTATTTTAGTCTTATTTAAATACACATGGTACATAAAGGCATGCTTAGCACTAAAAATACATCTTCCATGTTAAGAAATTGTATCCTTAGGATATAACATGTAGGAAAGTAGTAAGAAACTTTGAACTACATAATGTATATGAATTAATATTCCAGGGCTATACGCTTTTTAACAGAGGACATAACTGTGTTTTGCCCACTGACAAGGGAGAAACACAAAGCTAAAGCCAACCCCTGTCTGCCTAAAGGAGACAGATAACTATTCCAAATAATTCAGGTCTGAAGGATTTACCTCAAGACTATCCCAGAGTTTTACCAGTTTTAGTGGAATCTAACTGGCAAATCCACTGCAAACACCATCACACACTGTAGTATTTCTGGAATCAGTTTATTTAAAAAAAAAAAAAAAAAATCCCTTTTCTCACCAGGCAGATTGGCAGTTTTCAGAAGATTTTACTGAAGGAGACAAAATGAAATGAAATGAAATAAAATAAAATAAAATAAAATAAAATAAAATAAAATAAAATAAACATTGACTTGCACCACAGTGACTCACGCCTGTAATCCTAGCACTTTGGGAGGCCAAGACGGGTGGATCACGAGGTCAGGAGATCGAGACCATTCTGGCTAACACGGTGAAACCCCATCGCTATTAAAAATACAAAAAAAAAAAAATAGCCAGGTGTGGTGGTGGGCGCCTGTAGTCCCAGCTACTAGGGAGGCTGAGGCAGGAGAATGGCGTGAATCCACGAGGTGGAACTTGCAGCGAGCCGAGATCACGCCACTGGATTCCAGCCTGGGCGACAGAGGGAGACTCCATCTCAAAAACAAACAAACAAAAAACAAAACAAAACAAAAAACGTTGGCTTACAAAACACTGAATTACTATCCCAAGATAATTTAAAAGTTTGCTCAGGCTTCCTAGCTGACACCAGACAAGCGGATTGAGTCTGTCACTCATTGACTTGGCTTTGTTGAAACGCAGTGATATTGAGACTACCAAAGGAAATTGCGTCAGGAGCTGGTGTGAATCACACATTCTCAGAAGCTACCTCTGGGTTGGCTTTAAACATATGAGCATACTTTTACACTCTGATTCCAGGATTGAGTGTATTTTTCTGTGCAGCTTTCTCACCTCGCTCCCTTTGAAATGACGGATATTTCCATTCCTGGTCTATAGATTCCTCCCTCGAGCTTCAGATCATTCTGCACTGAACTTCTAACACCTCTATTTTCACAATTCCATGCAACTTTTCTTATTCCCCCGGCCCCTCACTTCTGCTACATTTCTTGCTGTTTGTTGGCTTGTTAAAAACATATTGCTTAACAAGCCAGTGTTTCCCAAATTATTAGAATGTTTAAAAAAACATAGTTTAATGGAAAAATGATTTCAGGGTAAAATAAATTTGGAGAAACTGAGATAGTCAAAGTCAAACAAGTCTCCACTACTGAGTTTCTTAGGTATGAAGCATACAATGTTGGTCAGGAGTAGTGGCTCATGCGGGTCATCCCAGTACTTTGGGAGGCCAAGGTGGGCAGATCTCTTGAGGTCAAGAGTTCTTGACCAGACTTTCCAACTTGGTGAAATCCCATCTCTACTAAAAATACATAAATTAGCTGGGCATGGTAGTGCACACCTGTAATTCCAGCTACTCAGGAGGCTGAGGCATGAGAATCACTTGAACCTGGGAGTCAGAGGTTATAGTGAGCCAAGATAGTGAAATAAAGGGTGAATGCTTGCTACATAGTGACTGAATAAATGGTAAGAACTCTGCATCTCTGACCAAATCTTGATGCTCTAACTTGTTTTAATCAACCAAAGCCATGTTCTCTGACCGTGGCTAATTGAAATACTTTGCTCAAGCTAAACCAAAAAGATTTTAGTTTTTGTGCCCAACAATGAGTGAGAGATAGTCATTTATTTTAAGGAAAGGGAAATAAAAACCCAATCCATCTCAGCATAGGTTTAAAGAGACACAGAAGCCCTTTCCTGTAGAATATGTCTGAACCTAGGAAATCCAAATACCTGTTATATAACCTTGTTAATTTTGTTTTAATCATGAAGCTAAGGAACTACTTCATTATTTTAGCTTAGCAATCCCTTTTGAGTCAATTTAGGAACTTCCTGTGTTTTCCTATTTTGAGTAGATTTGGTTCAATTCAATGTATACAGAGTGCCAAGTAGGTAGGTTATCGTTCCAACTCTGTGGAGCCTATAATCTCATTGGAGGCAAAAGAGTGAGTACAAAATAATTACCATATAAACTGGAGTATGTTTATGCAGTATGGAAAAAAGCTATGGTACCTTTGAGAAAAGAATGTTATATAGTGTGATGGAAAATAATAAAGATATCTGAATTGAGGTAGCAAGTAGGATGGTCTCAAAGAATAAATAGGATTTTAGCAAATAGAAGTAAGAAATGAAGACCCCCCCCC
>NW_012102399.1:2951819-3080773 GCF_000951045.1 Mandrillus leucophaeus
TCTACTAAAAATACATAAATTAGCTGGGCATGGTAGTGCACACCTGTAATTCCAGCTACTCAGGAGGCTGAGGCATGAGAATCACTTGAACCTGGGAGTCAGAGGTTATAGTGAGCCAAGATAGTGAAATAAAGGGTGAATGCTTGCTACATAGTGACTGAATAAATGGTAAGAACTCTGCATCTCTAACCAAATCTTGATGCTCTAACTTGTTTTAATCAACCAAAGCCATGTTCTCTGACCGTGGCTAATTGAAATACTTTGCTCAAGCTAAACCAAAAAGATTTTAGTTTTTGTGCCCAACAATGAGTGAGAGATAGTCATTTATTTTAAGGAAAGGGAAATAAAAACCCAATCCATCTCAGCATAGGTTTAAAGAGACACAGAAGCCCTTTCCTGTAGAATATGTCTGAACCTAGGAAATCCAAATACCTGTTATATAACCTTGTTAATTTTGTTTTAATCATGAAGCTAAGGAACTACTTCATTATTTTAGCTTAGCAATCCCTTTTGAGTCAATTTAGGAACTTCCTGTGTTTTCCTATTTTGAGTAGATTTGGTTCAATTCAATGTATACAGAGTGCCAAGTAGGTAGGTTATCGTTCCAACTCTGTGGAGCCTATAATCTCATTGGAGGCAAAAGAGTGAGTACAAAATAATTACCATATAAACTGGAGTATGTTTATGCAGTATGGAAAAAAGCTATGGTACCTTTGAGAAAAGAATGTTATATAGTGTGATGGAAAATAATAAAGATATCTGAATTGAGGTAGCAAGTAGGATGGTCTCAAAGAATAAATAGGATTTTAGCAAATAGAAGTAAGAAATGAAGACCCCCCCCCCAGATGTGGAAAACAAAAAACAAAACAAAACAAAAAGGTATAAAAATATGGAGAAGAGACAAACATACTTAGATAATAACCTTAAGAATAGTTAAGAACCCAGAGTACAGTAATATCAAGAACAAAAGAAAACACTAGGAACAAAACACTGGAGTATGTCTTTAGAGAACAGCATCAGTTCTAAAGCATGGAAATTACAGCACCAATGGAAACCAAGGGGAGGATTTAAAAAAAAGGACAGATCACAATTTCAGATGCTTCTGAGGTGCTAAGAAGGACTAGGGTTGAGAAAAAGCTTTTTTGATTTGGTGATTGGGAGGCTTCTAGAGATGTAAGAAAATATAGTTTCTGTAGAAAAGTAAAGAGGTGTGGAAACCATGTTGGAAGGGATTAATTAGTGATTGGAAAGTGAAAACATACTAGAAATAATTTGGTGTTAAAAAGAAAGACAGTCCTTTTTACCTTGAGGAGTCGGGAGATTGAAGGGCTTGGAGATTTCCAAACGTGAATGAAGGCAAGGATGGCATTATATAGGAGAAAATGCAGACCAGAGAAGTTACACTCTATGAATCAAAGATCCAATCAGGAGGAGACAGAATAAAGAGCTCAAAAGAGAGGATCACCTAGCAAAGAGAACAATGACTTAAGAGACAGAGGATTAGAGAGGGAGAGAGATTAGTAGAGACAGAAACAAAGGTAAAGATGAAAACAGGAAATGAAGTCACCTTCTTTAAGTGGAGGGAGTATTGGTATCTTGAAGACAGTGTAACTGACTATAAGAATAGCTACCTGTGAAAAATATGCCTAGGGAGTATTGGTATCTTGAAGACAGTGTAACTGACTATAAGAATAGCTACCTGTGAAAAATATGCCTAGAACTGTTATTGGAGGCACATTCATATGGGTCTGCAGCAAACTCAATTCTTGCCTCCTCAGAAGAAAAAATTTGACTGAGAGGCGTAAGGCAGAAGGAGAGACTGAGGCCAGTTTTACAGCAGGAGCAAAAAGTTCACTAAAAAGCTCTAGAGCAGAAACAAAAGGAAGGAAAGTACACTTGGATGAGGGCCAAGTGGACAAGTTGAAAGACAAGGGCATGGTTTGACCTTTTGACACATGGTTTTATGCACTGGCATACTTCCAGGGTCTTGCACCCCTTCTCCCCTGTTCTTTCCTTGGGGTGGGCTATCCATATGCATAGTGGTCTGCTAGCACTTGGGAGGTAAGGATGCACAATATGTTTACTGGCTCTGTATGCATGCTCACTTGAGGCATCCTTCCCTTACCAGCTGAATACTTTCATAGAAGGTCATTTACCAGTAAAATCTCTGCCATTTTGCCTCTCACTGCCCAACTCCTGAGATCTTATCACCAGCTTCAGGTTTTTTCTATCTATGGGGAGACTGCCTTTCTCTAGTGCTGACTGTAACAAATTATTATTTTAGAGAGACAATTAAAAATCACCTGACCATCACCTGATGGTCATCTGACATTCTAGGTTGTTGGGGGAGCTCTCTCCTGCCCTGTTTATGTCTTACTAGTGACCTGCTGTAACATTTCCCTGCTCAAGAGTCCATGACCCCAATTCTTTGAAGAAAATGGGCAAAAGTCCATCTGCTGCAACTGCTTTCTGCTGACAGAGGGACAGTGGTGGTTGTTCTGTGTGTCTTGGCCTCTTGCTAGCTGCCAGGACAGGAGGGTGGCTCCATGGGTTGGGGAAAGTGGTATCCAGCCAGGTCCAAGGGAAACAGGGGCAGGATTTTACCTCTGTCATGTCCCACTGATGGGCAGTCTAGAGGTCCTCTGTAGAAGGGTGACTCTTGAATACTGAGAGCACAGTATCCCTCACTGAGGAACATGTGGGGCTTGATGGCCTGAAGTCAAGAGGAGACAAATTGGGTTATCAGGTTTAGAAGAACGTCAAAATGAAATAAAAGGGTGAGGACAGCTCCAAAGATTCTCGAGGCTGCCAACACACCTAGGTAGCTGGTGGCTGTAGTCGTGCCTGCTAACACTTGGGTTTATGGGATTGCTAGCCAATTCCAATGGGATTGCTAGCCAATTCCAATGTGTGTCCAGAATTAGAATATTGATCCAGATTTTTACATTACCCATCCCTTTTGTTTCTTCTGAGCTGCAGCCAGAGATCACTGGTTGGTTTACAAGAATAAGCAGGGTTAGTCCAAATTGAGACAAAAACGCAAAAACAACTTATGAGACTAGAAGCTAACAATAGGTGTACATCGTTCTTGAAACATGATTTTTCTCTTTCCAGTCCTTATTTTTATTAAAAACAAATCATGATAATAGTGATTTGTTTTCAAAATAAGCTTTAGTCCTATTTACTTGGCTTAATTACTTGCATAAAGCACAGTAAGACTAATTATTTGCCATATAGGCTCCTTTTTAAATGGACTTTGATGGAACTTTCATAAGACATCTCAGATAAGATTTTTTTAAAATCTTAAGCCCCGCCATGGCTTGACACCATCAAACACCTGTATGAATTGGGTAAATTCCTCTCCTCTTGAGGTCCCAAGATAACTTCAGGCTCCTGGGCCTGTCAGAAAGTGACATTCGTTACTTACCACAGGTCAGAAACCCTGTACGGGGACTCTGTAGATAAGGTATAAGACTGGTTTTCCCAAGGGGCTTTTATTGGCTGTATAAGTCAATTGTGATTCCTTAAAGAAAAGCATGCCATTCCAGTCAAAGCCTTGGTAAAAATAACCAGTTTCTCCAATTGTTTCTTATTGGACTTATGCAAACAACTATATTGCCGTAAGTTAAGAATACTCACAAATAGTTCCCAAATTTTGGAGAAATCAGTTAAGAGAAACAAATGTGCTCCAAATTTTGTTTATACACAAAGGTGTACAGGTGTATACTTTACTCAATTGTCAAAAGCTGTAAATAGCTCAACGGAAGTGTTCTTGGCTCTGAAAATCAAAGGATTAGCAACGTTTTCAAAAAAAGCATAAAAGGTTTACTCTAGTCTTCCATTAGTTTAGTCCATGCAGTTAACCCTTGTTCTGCTTGATATTCATAAATATTTTAGCTCTCCATGAAAGTCTCAAAAGTTTTTCCTTTATTCTAAAGTCACAATTTCCAATGCTCTCAGAAACTTGATTTAAGAGCATCTGTTAGAGTCGTATAGCTGAGTACAAAGCCACCTTTTTACAAAATTTATTTATTTATTTTACTTTAAGTTCTGGGATACATGTGCAGAATGTGTAAGTTTGTTACATAGGTATACATGTGCTATGGTGGTTTGCTGCACCTATCAACCCGTCATCTAGGTTTTAAGTCCTGCATGCATTTGGTATTTGTCCTATTGCTCTCCCTCCCCTAGCCCCCTACCCCACAACAGGCCTCTGTGTGTGATGTTCCCCTCCCTGTATCCAGGTGTTCTCATTGTTCAACTCTCACTTACGAATGAAAACATGTGTTGTTTGGTTTTCTGTTCCTGTATTACTTTGCTGAGAATGATGGCTTCCAGCTTCATCCATGTCCCTGCAAAGGACCTGAACTCATTCTTTTTGATGGGTGCATAGTATTCCATGGTGTGTATGTGCCACATTTTCTTTATCCAGTCTATCACCAATAGGCAGTTGGGTTGGTTCCAAATCTTTGCTATTGTAAATAGTGCTGCAGTAAACTTACATGTGAATGTGTCTTTACAGTAGAATGATTTATAATCCATTGAGTATATACCCAGTAATGGGATTGCTAGATCACATGGTATTTCTGGTTCTAGATTCTTGAGGAATCACCACACTCTTTTCCACAATGGTTGAACTAATTTACACTTTCACCAACAGCATAAAAGCATTTCTATTTATCCACAGCCTTGCCAGCATCTGTTGTTTCCTCACTTTTTAATAATCACAATTCTAACTGGCATGAGATGGTATCTCATTGTCATTTTGATTTGCATTTCTCTAATGACCAGTGATGATGAGCTTTTTTTAATATGTTTGTTAGCCACATAAATGTCTTCTTTTGAGAAGTGTCTGTTCATATCCGTTGCCCACTTTCTGATGGGTTTTTTTTTCTTGTACATTTGTTTAAGCTCCTTGTAGATTCTACATATTAGCCCTTTGTCAAATGGGTAGATTGCACAAATTTTCTCCCATTCTGTAGGTTCCCTGTTCGCTCTGATGATAGTTTCTTTTGCTGTGCAGAAGTTGTTTAGTTTAATTAGATCCCATTTGTCAATTTTGGCTTTTGTTACAATTGCTTTTGGTGTTTTAGTCATGAAGTCTTTGCCCATGCCTATCTTGCTGAATGGTATTGCCTAGGTTTTCTTCTAGGGCTTTTATAGTTTTGGGTTTTACATTTAAGTCTTTAATTCATCTTGAGTTAATTTTTGTATAAGGTGTAAGGAAGGGGTCCAGTTTCTATTTTCTGCATGTGGCTCACCAGTTTTCCCAGCACCATTTACTAAATATGGAATCCTTTCCCCCTTGCCTGTTTTTGTCAGGTTTGTCAAAGATCAGATGGTTGCAGATGTGTGGTATCAATTCTGAGGTCTCTGTTCTTTTCCATTGGCCTATATAACTCTTTTGGTTAATGTAGCCTTGTAGCATAGTTTGAAGTCAGGTAGTGTGATGCCCCCAGCAAAAAGCTAACTTTTAAAGAGAATCAAAGCAAGACAACAATTGTCTGTGGGTGGCAAAAATCTTAGGGCTGTCGCACTTAAAGATGCAATGGACAAGGGAATTTCTTACCTCTGTGGGTTTCAATAATTTAACATAACAATTATAATTATTACTCATAACGTATACTAAGTTGTATCAGAACCATAGGAGTTTTGCATAGCTGTGGGACACATATTAACACATTTATACAAATACAGCCCAAAGAAAGCCAGATATTACCTTAATATTAGTGTACTATTGATGTCAAACCCAATACTTAACAAAACCTTATAGACCAATTTTTTCCATTTTAATCACTCTGACCATAAGGTAAGAGTCTCATAAAGCAGTCATAACCCTTTACAATTTTCTGTTAAAGAGCAAAACAAAACAATGTTCTAATAAACCTGTGTTATGTTTTTATTCCAATATTAAATTTACATCTAAACAGAATAATGCTCCTTTAATTTTAGCTAATATAGTCAGTCACACAGAGAATGTCTTTTACAAGAGTAATCTTTCACAAACCTCCCATAACGTGCTCAAATCTTCAGCTTTATTCTAACTTAAAACAATCATTTAACCCTCTAAACTTGGACAAAAATCCACATTTCTATGCCCTTTTATAATTCTTTTTCACCAAAAGCACATTTTGCTTTTCTTACACATCTTGCATGTAAAACTGTCTCTTTGGTAGTTTCAACTGCATGTTACAATGTTAACTCTTAGTAACTTTTATTTTTGGTGAAAAACCTTGTAAGTAAGCAATTTTGTAAGTGAATTCTGTGCTCGGTGTGGAGCCCAGGACACCAGACAGAAGTGCACATAAAATTTGGTTCTTTCCTGAATAGCCAGGGGGCATGGCTAACTCCACATGTGCCCAGGCCTTACCTAGAATTTAATTGCTCCAAAGTAGATAAGTTGAACAATTTTTAAAAGTCAAAGAGGCAGTTTATGACCTTAAAGTATTTAGGAAACCTAATATCTTACCTGCATAATTTAGATCGAATGTCTAAACTTTTGAAGATATTTTTATTTTACCAATAACCTTTAAAACTATCTTTATTTCCCAAAGCTTACTTAAGTCACATGAACTAAAAGGCATTACAGCTTTTATTTTTCTGACCAAACATTTTATTTAAGTGCTTATGATTTTAAGTCAATTAATCAGAACTTTTTCAAATACTACCATCACACACACAACACATATAAATCATAGACAGACATTAGTTGTAAGATTTTTCATTTGCCATTTTTTCTTAATTGGATTACTGGCTTCAGGGTGGAGTCCTTTGAGGAACAAGGCTAGGAAAGCATGCAGTTTCAAGAGCCTTAATAAGCAGGCACAGCTGAAAGGCAAAACAGATCCCCCAAAATTAAGGGTCCCATTTTTATACCAGATCCTAGATTCCAAATAAAAGAGAGAATAAGTGCATCTCCCATGGGAGTCTTATCTTTCAGTGAGAAGTGGGGACAGTTCTTTACCTTCTAGGTGACCAAGAGCATGCTTCTCTGATCTAAACCTGCAAAGAGCTGAGTAATCCCCTCTAACTGCCATTAGCCATCCCTGAAAGTATATTTCCTACGTAGTTATTACATACCAAAGCTCTCTCATAATGTGAAATAATTTTTGATACCCTCAAAAGTTAAAAAAAGTCAGATAACACAATGCAAAATGGAACAGAGACTCAGAATTTGAGTGGGATTTATCTACATTCAATTCCTAGGGCTTCATGAGGAAAACTGTTTTTCCCACAACAGTTTTTTTCAAAACATAGGGAACCTCCTATATTTTTCCCAAGGAATCCCAGACTGTTAGAAATTATCTTAGGTCCTTTCATGTGTGCATCAAGAGCAACAAGAAGACAAAATGGAGAAAAACAATTCAGTCAACTGAGAAGAATAAAACTTTTTTTCCAGAAAAACATGATCCAAGAAGAGAAAAAAAAACCATAAAGGCCATTTAAATATATGCATAGCTTGGATATATGCATAATTAAGCTGACTTTTAACCATAGCACTCTTTTAAAACAATCCTATTAAATCTCTTTATTACCCTACTTTAGCTAGGCCAAACAGCCTATATTTCTGGTTTCTAAACTTTACCAAAAGTAACCTCACAGGTGAAATCAATAAGACTTAAGTAAAGTTATGACTTAACCACCAGTGTGTGAGGTATTTTCAAAGAGGTTGTTAAGAGTTGTTACAAAATCTCCAAAGAAGATTTTACAGAATCTTCAAAGGTAACTCAGAGAAAAAAAAATTCAAAAATGGAAGTCAGAAGTTATTCATGGAGGGGCAAAGAATTCACAAATGGAAAAGGTCACACAGATAACAGCCAGAAGGTACTCATTCCCTAAGCCAGGAATCGAATCCTGACTCTGTACTTCCATTGGGAAAACACGAAGCCTTAGCTACTAAGCAACAGCATTGGGCAGTTTCTGTTGCTCTTCCCAGAAGGAGCCTAGAGCAGTCAATTTTGAGCATGCAATGGCTTTTAACTTGCTCAAGATTAATTTTAGAGCTAGCTATGACATGAATTCCAAAATTCCTGTTCTCTGGATGGTACAGAGCAAGAGAAAACACTGTCACTGGTCACAAGAACATAAAATAAGATGAGAGGGAAGCTTCATTCAGTATTTTTTTTTCCCAGAGAATTGCAGCAACGTTTGTTACTAACAAGTTTGCTGGGCCTGCTAGAGCAGTGGGCTTACAGGGGTCCTAGGCCCACATTCTATCCTAAGGTACTCCTCTTTATGACAGAATGACACAGACAGACAAATTCATAGCACAAAGTACACCAGATTTGCCATAGCTTGACTAGCCTCATGAATCATTTTTCTCATTAATCAAAACTTTGCAGAGGAGATGGTGATTTTTGCCATGCCTACAACTTGTTTGCACACAGAAAGAGGGGCCAGAATTCTGACTGGTAAGAAATTCTTATACTTTTGCTGGCATGCCAGGTTTCTGGGTTACCTTTCCCTGAGAGACCCTAGCAACCCTGCTAACTGCACCATAGCCTTGGGGGCCAAGTTGTAACACAAAGGAAAACCATCCTTTGTTTCATAGAACCTTTGAATTAGACATAAGTCTTTTTTCTTCTGTTAGGAAGTTATGGTTTGTATTGCAAGTTGCTGTGTGAGTCCTGTGAAAGAGCGGATAAGGTGGTTATCTGCATACTGTAGAAATTATCCCCCCTCAAGAGATTGCTCAGTTAGATTTTTGCTGGGGCTTTTTCAAATAAATATGGGCGATTTCTAAACCCCTGAGATAGGAATGTCCACACTGAAGTTATTGGTTAACAATTTAGATAGATATTTAGGACAAACAGTGGTATTAGAAAGAAAGATGAATTCAGAGGTTGGGTAAATACTAAGTGAGCACCCATCTTATCTTGGAAAGTATATTTTTGTCCCAAAGAGGTGTGAGGCATTTAGACCTTACCAGAGACCGATGGAAGAATGGTAATTAGTCCCTTAAGTAATATAAAGGAGAGTGAATTTTTTCTTTTGGAGGGAGGGAATGCCATCTGCACAGATTACCCAACAGGATTTGGAGGAGAGTTGCAAAGAGAAGATTAGCACAGAGTGGGCAGCTTTTCAACCCAAAAGGGAAATTTCCAATTTTACTTGCTGCCTCCAGAGTTGCCCTTGGCTTTATCCTTGTGATGACAGTGTCTGATTTGGAAGCCAGCTAGAGCAGAGAGTCCTTTAGCTCAAGACCATCAGGGGTTGGGATTCTGTCCCAGGATCCCTTCGTCCCTCAGGGCAGTCTCTTTCCCAGAGGCTGAGCTTCTGGCAGAGAGAATGAGCCATGTGGGGCTTTTTCCCATTTATCCCGTTGGACAGTTTTCCTTCCAGTGGCCTGGCTTTCCACACCAATGGCAGTTACCTAGAGGAGTGCCCTTAGGCAACTTGGAGGGGGCTGGTGGGCTTGCAGGGCAGTCAGTAGTTGAGCTTGTCTCCTTTCCCTATCTTTCTCATTTTTTTAACCCTGTCTTCCTTATTCTGCTCTTGGTTGTAAAAGATAGAGGAGGTTAATCTGAAGACCTCCTGCAGAGAGGCACTGGGTTCCAAGGCTGACTTTTGTGATTTCCTCCCAGTTCATTCTTAAGCCAAACAGTATTACAAAGATAAACTCGTTTTTTGTTTAAGGTTTGGGGGAATCAAACTTTTCCCAGTTTTGGGGGATGCATCTGAGGGCCATGTCCTATGGTATGGAGATGCAATTACCCAAATGCAAAGAGAGAACAGAGGAGATAAAAAGGAAAAAGAAGGCATTCTTTCGTCTTTCTTATTATCCTGAATGGGCCATCCTCCAATGTCATTTGAGTCCCAGAATGAACCAGTCTTGGTCCCATCTTGTCACAGTTGCCCACTTGAGAACGGAGGACATGCTGCAATCAACAGTAGACTCCCCCGTTCATCCTTGAGGTTCTGAAATGAACCAGTCTTACCGCATACCCCTAACCTTTCATTCCTGTTCTAATGGTGTAATCTGTTAGCCTGGGACCACCCATCTTCTCTGTCCTATGGGTCTCTTGTACCTGCAGCCGTACGCTGACCTATATCCTTGTTTCCATGACATTATAGTGACTCTCACTCAGAGTATTCTGGAAACAAAATGATTATCTCTTTTCTCAGATTCCCTTTTTTACATGTTATGTAAGTAGACAAGAAGCCTGTTTTTTAGATAACTGCTGCAAGGAGGCTGGACTTCTCTCCCTGTTTCCTCTAAATATGACATTGAAGGTCTTGCTGCATATTGAGAAGGACATAGAAGTAAATAGAGAAATGGAGGCTACAGGAGGCAGTGGGAGGAAGTCAGAGGAATACTCTTGAAAGTCTTTATATGCTCGCAAAAATGGCAGCCCTTGGATTCAAAAGGGCAATGTTTATTTGCTCTTTTGATGTGAAGTAGTAACCTCCTGAGGACTTGGGGCTTATGGCAAGAAATCACAAATAGCAAAGGAAGAATTTCCTCTTCTCTCAAAGGGATGGTCCCAAAGGACTATGAATCTTTTCTTTTTGGAGGAAGGGGATGCCATTTGTCCTCCTTATTCATAGGTCAAAAAACACAGCACTTTGAAAAAGAACTTCCAATTCTCTTTCCAGAGGCAAGCAATCTTATAAGGTAAGCTGATGAACTACAAAAATGATTAAGTCACCATATTCAGGTTAATTGTTTTACTTTATGCAAATATTATAAATATTTCTATAAAGATGACATCTTTGATTAGACTTAAATTAATTCTTATGATCAAAGTCTTTATTCAGGTGAACAATTTTAAATTTATATTTGTTTAGTATGCATTTCTCTATGCATATTTTCATTTTTAACAGATTAAAAGGATATTCTGATGGAAATAGGAAATAGGTTCTTTTGTCTACATTGAATTATAAAATAAAAGTCAAGACCAGTATAAGTGGCATTGAATTTTTCTGAATTGGCTAGATTGGTCATTTTGATATTCTAGATCAAATGTATTTGAGGTCAAATGGCATCACTAAAAAACACAGGAATAAAAGTTTCTCTTTTTCCTTAATTTATCAAATACATGTTAGATAAACTTTCAGTAAATCTACAAACCTACCCTAAGCAGATTTTTTAAAACCCAGATTTTAAAATTTCCACAAAAGCCTATCCAGGGGGATCAACACCACTAGCATTCGCTTTTTCCCTTTGAGTGGTCCTAGTCATCAGAATGATGAACTCATCAGAATGGCAGGAAATACAGGTGAAACCAATTCTTTTGTAATCACATTAAACTGAGTTTGAATCTGGGGTTCAACACAAGTTATTAAATTTCTAAGCTTCATTTTCTTTACTTGTAAAATTATCTACTTTATGGGCTCTGTGAAAGATAACAAAGTAAGGCAGAAAATGTTAGCATTATGTCTACCACATAACTCTTAAAAATCATAGTAATCACCACCACCATCATCATTATCATTAACTTTGTCAATATTTTTACTATTTTCAGTGTGAGAGGGGAATACCTGGTACCTAAAAAACTACAAAAACAAAAGCTCTATGCCTTTCATAAAGTAACCTTTTTCAGGAGTAGATTTTTCACCAATAACTTTTTAGAGATTTGTTTTTGAATGCTAGTTTCTGTTTTACTAACATCTGAACTTCCATGTTGAGTGTGAATGTGAATCTAGTCACTAGTCAATGTATGCTGGGTAATACCATAATTCATAAGACATGGCTGATTAGCTGAATCTATAAGAGAAAAAAGGGGTTAAACTGAGATCACAGATACATAAAACAAAAGATCACAGTGAAGAAGAGATATAAACACAGGTACATGTACAGTTGAGCACGCTGTACCTTGCAAAACCCTGGTTGTGCATCTTATTTCACAGAGTCTTCTGTATAAATAGCAAGACTTGCAGCTGTGTAGGTTACAGACTGAGTGGCTGTGGATGATGTCCCCAGAGAAGTTGACCAAAAGTGACACAGGAATGTTGAGGACGAGGAAGATACCAAAATTTGGGTTCTACATTGGACCTGATTACCACCCCCGTCACCAAAAAGTTGAGATTGCGATTGATTGGAGAAATGTTCATTGAAATATTTATAAGATGTAACAAGGTAAAGTGAAAAGGGAACACTGGTTTGGGAGTCTAACATATATCATAACTTTGAGTCACGTAGTAACTGTGTGACATTGGGTCCCCATGAAAAACTTAGCTTACTAACTCACCACCCCAACACAGAGTTCCCCGTCATCATTTTAGTGCCTACTCTTTAAATTTGAACAAGCACCAACAATTAGTCAACGTCTGAAGAAAGTCTCTAACATGAAAGAGGGAGAGAGAGATTAAAAAAGCAGCAAAACAAAACAAAACAAAAACAGAGAAATGGGAACCAAGATTAAAAAATAGAGAGTAGAAAAAAACTATAAAGAATATAATTAATATTCTCAGAAATACAAGAGAGGATGTCTCCATATAACAAGAACAGGATGCAATAAAAAGAAAAAATATATAAGGAAAAAACTATTTGTGTGTGTATAAATTTCTGCGTGGTCAAGTGGTGTGGCCCATAGTCCCAGCTACTCAGGAGGCTGGGGCAGGAGGACCATTTGAGTCCAGGAGTTCAGTGCCAGCCTAGGCAACATAGTGAGATCACCCATTAAAAACAAAATATATATATGTGTGTGTGTGTGTATTTTTAAGAGCAAAAAGTATACATTTATGAAATACATAATACAATATATAATAAATATAAATATAAATCCACAAAACTCAGGATATAAAGTTTAAAATATTTCAGAAATAAGAACAAATAAAAGTAGTAGGAAAATAGTAGAGAAATATATATTTGGGAAGATTGGAAGATTAACACAGAAGGCCAACAACAACAAATGGGGATTCAAGAATGAGAGGTCAACAACAACATAAAAATAGATGGATAAAAAATACTAAAGAAATACACTTGGGAAATATCCTAGGACTAAATAACATGAGTCTTCATATTAAGAAGGCCAAATAAACGTCCAACAAAAAAGATCAGTATTGAAGTATATTATAAGGAAATTCCAAAACATTGAGGATAAATATTGGGTCCTAATCCCTCCAGAAAAACTTCTCAACAGCTATGCCAAATGCTAAAAAAAAAAAACAAATGATATCATCAAAAATTCTGAGGAAGATGTTTTCCAACCCAAAATTCTACTCAGACAACTATTGATCAAACATAACAGTAGAATGAAGATGTTTTTTAAAATACACAGGGACTCAAAAAAGTGTTCTTTCTTTTGCATACTGGTAGGAAACCTTTGGGTAAGTGTTTCAACAAAATGTGTGGTAATACAAGAAGGAAGAAGTCTTGGAATGGAACAGAGGATACAGGGATTTGCTAGAGAACAGTTCAGGGAATTTCTAGGACTGAGCTATGAGCCACTTAATGTGGAATCAGCAACCCAAAGTGGTGCAGAAATATAGAGATATGAGTGAGGAGGGAATCGAAAAGAAGGAGAAGGAGAAGGAGGAGAGGAGGAGAAAAAAGGAAATAATAGATTATCAAATGGATGCAATTATTTGAAAAAAGTATTGCTGGACATTGACAAATATCTTGGAATACTTCCAAAAATTAATTTTAAGTACATCAAAAACAAAGCAAAAGAAAACAGAAGTAATTTCGCAAAAAGTAAAAGGTGATCATGTATTTTCCAGCATTAATTTGAACATTAACATTATAGTAAAGCATTGGATCATCATTGAATAAAAAATGTTGTGATTATTATTTTGCGATGACGCAGGTAAAGGCAGTGGTTTCATCACAGTTATCCAGCATTGTTATAAGAATGAAGATCAATAACAACGAACAGAGAAGAGAGTTAAAAGTGGTTTCCTCTGTGGAGCAGGACTGAAAGGACGCTGTTTGTCTTATTCTTGGTCTGTTTTAACAGGAGCCTTTCAATAATGCTTGTCTTTTTAATGAAATGTCTATATTACTCTGATAAAAACAAAAATTTATTTTAGTAAATCTACAAAACTTCAGATCACATGGGCTAACTATTAAATAAATGGAACAGACAGTGCAGATGATCTGCTTTATAGAACTCGTCAGCCAGACAGCCCTGTTGTCAGAAAATATTAATATGTTTTGCAGATGAGGAATGATGAGAAGTTTTCTGTGTGGGATCCTTGGGTGTTGATGGAGGAGACCAGTCATCAGGCAGGTGGTGACAGGCCTTCAACATCATGGTGAGTTGTTGGAACTTTACACTGTGGTCAGAAAAAAGCAATCTTGGGTTGCAAATAGAGGAGAAAGAAAATTAAATTTATTTTTTTGGAAAGATACCTAGCACCAGATGGGAGAAGAAGAAAACTTTTGGAAGGGAGAATAGTGAGTAGCGGTTACAAAGTTTTGAGACAGGATGACGGTCACAGAGACCTTAGATAAAGGTTATATTTGGAAAATATTTGTGAGATAAAACTTCATGAAAGATTGGATGTGAAGAATGAGGGAATATTCTAGTATAATTCCAAGCTTTCTAACAAGAGAGACTGAGACATTGGTGACCCATAAAGTTGAGACTAGAAAAAAGTGGAGGAGATACAGTTGTCATCCCTTTATACATGGCCTCACTTTGCATAGTTTCAGATATTCACAATCAACCTCAGTCTGAAAATGGGTGAGTACAGTACAAGAGGATTTTTTTTTTTTTGGAGATGGAAATGGCTGAGTACAGTACAATAGGATTTTTTTTTTCTTGCTCTGTCACCCAGGCTGGAATGCAGTGGCACAATCTCAGCTCACTGCAAGCTCTGCCTCCCAGATTGAAGCAGTTCTCCCGCCTTAGCCTCCCAAGTAGCTGGGATTACAGATGCATGCCACCACACCTGGCTAATTTTTGTATTTTTTTAGTAGAGACAGGTTTTCACCACATTGACCAGGCTGGTCTCGAACTCTTGACCTTGTGATCCACCTGCCTCAGCCTCCCAAAGTGCTGGGATTACAGGCATGAGCCACCGCGCCCAGCCAATAGGAATTTTTTTTTTTTTTTTTTTTTTTTGAGACTGAGTCTCACTCTGTCACCCAGGCTGGAGTGCAGTGGCATGATCTCAGCTCACTGCAAGCTCCACCTCCTGGGTTCACGTGATTCTCCTGCCTCAGCCTCCTGAGTAGCTGGGACTACAGGCGCCCGCCATCACGCACGGCTAATTTTTTGTATTTTTAGTGGAGACGGGGTTTCACCGTGTTAGCCAGGATGGTCTCGATCTCCTGACCTTGTGATCCGCCCACCTCGGCCTTCCAAAGTGCTGGAATTACAGGCGTGAGCCACTGCGCTTGGCCCGCCAATAGAATATTTTAAGTGATAGAGAGTGAGAGAGAGAGAGAGAGAGACAGAGACAGAGACAGAGAGAGATCAATTCACATAGTGTTTACGACAGTATATTGTTGTAATTCTTCTGTTTTATCATTGGTTATTGTTTTTAATCCCTTATGTGCCTAATTTACAAATTAAACTTTAGCAAAGTTGATGTGTATAGAAAAAAACCATAATATTTATATAGAATTCAATACTGTCCATGCTGTCAGGCATCCACTGGGGGTCTTGGAACATACTCCTTGTGGATAAAGAGGGAGGGACTACTGTAATTCCATTGCTGCAGATTTTTGAAATAATCAACAGAACATGCATTTTTCCAAAGTGGGTCACACATCCAGAGGCATGTACTTTAAACAGTCAGAAAGTCAGATGTGTGAAAAGCAGTTCTGTTTATATCTCAATATCTGAAAACTCACTTTGTTCATAAGACATCAATTCCAGTTGTAACAGAAAATGTAACCTTGCTACTTTAATGTAATTCAGCCAGATCCTATTAGAGCTCAGTGTCCTTTGGATAACTGCAAATATATAATAATGGATATATATCCAATGTCCTTTGGATAACTGCATATAACATAGAACTCCTCATGGATTTCTTTCCTGCTCCCTTTTCTCTTTCCCCTATTTCCCGGACAAGGGAGTGAGGTAGGATCCTGGTTAAAAGGATAGTTAGTGAGGAAGCAGAGGTAGGCAGGGTGGCTTGTGAATTGTTCTGGCATTGAGAGAGCTGTGTTCGTTCTCTGGTACTCATCCGTCCCTGCTGGCCTCAGCTTGTACCTTCCTGTCTTGCACAGTAGCCTCAATCCCAATCTGCTGCCAATGTCCATAGTCCTGCAACAATCCTTATGTCTTAGACCCACATGTTATTCATCCTCCTTTCCTCGGGGAAAGCTTACTCCTCAACTGGTCCTTAAAACTATTTCCACACCTTGCTGAAAGTGTTTTAGAATTACCCAGTGTTTTTTGTGCAACTTGCTGGTCTAAGCTGAAGTCTGTAGGCCCATACTCTAGATTCCTCCCACAGACTTAGCTACTCTGGGACTCCGGGGCCATGTTGAATATCAGTGCATTGACATTAATTGCTAACATGGATCCATACTTATTTTAATTTACTTATCCATCCATCCTATGCATTTATGTTTCTATTTGTTGTATATATCTCCTCACCATCTCTCTCAGTATATATGTTGAGTAACCCAATTTCAATAAACAAATCACTTCCTTTTTCTTACTTTTCTTTTAAGTTTGGGGGTAAATGTGCAGGTTTGTTATTTAGGTAAACTTGTTTCATGGGGGTTTGTTGTACAGATTATTTCGTCACCCAGGTATTAAGCCTAGTACCCGTTATTTGTTTCCTGATCCTCCCCTCCTCCTATCCTCCACCCTCCAATTGGCCCCAGTGTCTCTTGTTCCCCTTTATGTGTCCATGTGTTCTTATCATTTAACTCCCACTTATAAGTGAAAACATTTGGTATTTAAACAAGTCACTTTCAATTAGATCCTTTAGTGGTTATGAGAAAGATAACCACTTAAGAGGCCGTGAGAAGACTATAAATTCCAGCAAGACGCACTAAAACTAATAGACCAAGGCGAATGGTGAAGACTTAGAGGACAAATCTTTACCTTGTTGAAGGTCAGAAAGAACAAATGGTGACACACATATCAGATACCCTACTGTCATTATTTCAGGACACTTCGTAATTCTCCCACACATCCCTTGGTATAGGAAAGGAAAAGGGGTTGGGGGAAAAATTGAGAGTTGACTCAAAAGTTACAAAAAGAGACTGTTAAAAATTGGTCATAAAGAACATGGACTTTTATTTGTTTATTTATTTTTTTGGAGATGGAGTCTTGCTCTGTCACCCAGGCTGGAGTTCAATGACAATCTCGGCTCACTGAAACCTCCGCCTCCTAGGTTCAAGTGATTGTCCTTCCTCAGCCTCCTGAGTAGTTGGGATTACAGGCTTGAGCCACCACACCCAGCTAATTTTTTTGTATTTTCTGTAGAGACAGAATTTCACCATGTTGATCAGGCTGGTCTCAAACTCCTGACCTCAGGTGATCGACCCGCCTTGGCCTCCCAAAGTGCTGAGATTCCAGGCTTGAGCCACCACACCCAGCCTAGAACACGGTCATTTTTTTTAAGAGTAGAAATGGTGTAAATAGTCTTCTGACCATAAAAAAATATAAGTAGGAATCAATACCAAAATGAGTTAAAATAGATAATACATAACCTTTTACCTGGAAATTTTAAATAAAATACTTTCTTAAATACCATGTCAATGTGGGAATAAAGTGAGAAATATATGGAATTTGACAATGGAATACAGAAAAATCAGAGGAAATAAATAGCTTTACTCATTTACATTAATAAAAGAAGTATAAAAGATAAATATAATTTTAAATAAAGATTGATAAAAATAACAAAATCAACCAAAAGCATAGAAGAATTCAAGGCCAGCCTGAGCAACATGGTAAAATCCCATCTCTACAAAATAATAATAATGATAATAATAATAATAATAATAGAAAAATTGGCCTGTTGTGGTGGCATGTTCCTGTAATTTCAGCTACTCAAGAGACTGAGGTAGGAGGAATGCTTGAGCCCAGGAGGTCAGGCTGCTCTGAAACATGATCCCCCACCTCACTCCAGCCTGGGTGATGGGATGAGGCCCATCTCAAAAAAAAAAAAAAAAAAAAAAGATTTAATGAATTTTAATAGCATTAAATATATAGTAATTCCAAGAGCAGATCTTTTGAAAATGTCAAAAAATTAAAAATATAGTTAATCTAAACAAATAAAGACATCACAAATTCACAGAATCCAAATGATAATCAGTGAGGAAATGCAAATGCTCAAGAATGAAAAGAAATATAAGATATTGTTTGGTTCAAAAAAGTATGCGATTATATTTGGAAGTCTGAATTAAGGTGAAAGGTTTTTTCCAAAACTGTGCAGAAAGAGCTAGAAAATGTAAAGATACCAACAAATATAGACAAAGCATTTAAAAACCTACTTCCTCTAAAAATAACAGACCCTAAGAGCAAGATATATAATTCCTACCAAGGTTTTAAAAATAGGTAACTCTCATATTATTTACACTATGTCAGAATATTGAAAAATAGGAAAACTTTCACATTCTTTCATAAATCCAGTACAACACTGATACCAAAGCTATTAAAATAGAGTAAAATAAATCTTATTTCATAAAAATTTAACAAACACTATATGAAAAAAAGCCAAAACGAACTGCAAAATATAAATGAAATACTGTGAATAAGGTATTCTTAAAGGTTTCAAAGAGGTAATATATGTAATGATCAAAAAGGTTATGCAAATGCAAAAGCAACAACTAACAACCAAATAGGAAAAAGGGTAAACATTTAAAGTTATTTTAAATAAATGTAAAAAACTACCCACAAGATGAAAAATATAAGCTAAATCTATAATGGAATATTATTTTTCTCTAGTCAAATATACCATAAAACCATAAAAATAATATTTTGTCTAGAGTATGGAGGTAGGTTGGAGATGAATTAAGTAATACTTATTAATTTTTCTCTTTTTTTCTTTTAGTTGGAGTGGGGTGGCATGTTACCTCCTCATCACCCTGAAGGATCCCACATGGGCATTTTTATCCTTTTTCTCATTAAACTTTTAAATGTAAACACCTTTGACTTAATAATGTTACTTCTATAAATCGAACCTGTAAATAAATGCACATTGTACATTTCAACATTCATTTAAGAATTTTTTTTAGTAACAAAAATGGGAAACAACTGAAATGCCCATCAATAAGTTAAAATATGTATATCCATACTAGTGAATATTTTCGAATATATTTAGAGGAAGGTGATGAGTTGAGCTTTAGACCAATTAAATATGTGCTATTTGCAGGAACTCCAGAGATACATGTTCAGAAGCAGTTGTAATTGCAGTATAGAGGATGAGAAAGAGGGAGAATCTACAGGTTAAAAACAAAAGTTAGTGATTCTATAATGTGTAGCAACATTTGGAGGAATGGGTAAGATCATCTTGAGAGAGAATAGAAGTACTAAGACAGGAAATATGGGAAACGCAATATTTAAAAAGCAGGCAGAGGAAGAGAGGCCAACACAAGTCACAGAGGAGTGACCAAAGGAAGAAAATCAACAGAGCAAGAGTGGAGGAAGTTTCCCAAAGAAAATCCTCAGTTTTGCACAGCACATAATTGAATGCCACTGAAAAAGGCTACATGGTATTCCATATGCAAAATGAATGTAACCCACAAAAGAAATGTTCCTATGCTAATTAAAGACTAGAATGTTATCTATGCTTAGAGGCACATACAAAACACTACATTTTGAGCTAGTCAAATAGCCTGTATCCCTATTTATGATAATCAGTAGTTTTGCTTTGCAGGGGGCATAACAAAGGGTCCTACAAAAATCTAACATTTAATCTCATTAATCAGAGGATGAACAAATATGTAATGTGTGACACACTGTAGGAAATCAATAAGTAGCTACTGAATAAATGTTGAATAAGCACAATTGCTTTTTCAGGCTCAACGAAATGCTAATAGTTTAATAATTATAATAGGTTCTGCAACCATAAATTAAACCAAGCAGCTATTAAATAGACAAGTAATCAACTATGAAACAGTTTCACTTATACTTTTCTAATGCTTCTCCCTAATTATTAGCAATAAATTTAAAATACTTGTTAATTTTCCAGCTGAGGTACAGGGAAAGAGAAAAGAGGAGAGGGAAGATGGAGGGCATGGGGGCTGTGAGTGCATCATTCCCATTGTGAGACACACTATGACACACACACATAATTATGCAATTCACAAAGAAAAAAAGAGTGAGACATGAAAGTTAACATTTTCTAATTACTATCCTACAAGTGAATTAGAAGGCATTTAAATAATAAGTAACCATTATACAGTAAAGAAGGCACTTTGGGAAGGCATTTTGGCAGTTACTCACAAAATGAAATATACTCTTGCCATATGACCTAGTCACTGCACTGCTAGGTATTCGAGTTGAAAACATATGTTCACATAAAAACCTGCACATGAATGTTTATAGCAGTTTTATTCATAATTGCTAAAACTTGGAAGCAAACATACTGTATGATTTCAACTACACGACACTCTGGAAAAAGAAAATCGGTGAAGACACTAAAATCATGAGTGGTTGTCAGGGGTTGGAGTGAGGGAGGGATAATGAGGTGGAGCACAAAGGATTTTTCAGGCAGTGAAACTACTCTGTTTGATTTTGTAGTAGTAGATACATGTCATTTTACGTTTGTCAAAACCCATAGAATATACATCACAATGAGGGATCTCCAATGTAAATGATGGACTTTAGATAATAATAATTTATGTTGACTCATCGACTGTAATAACTGTACCACAGTAATGCAAGGTGTTAATAATAGGGGAAACTAGTCAGGCGTATTAGCTCACCCCTGTAATCCAGCAATTTGGGAGGCTGAGGAGGGTGGATGGCTTGAGCTCAGGAGCTAGAGATCAGCCTGGGCAGCATGATGAAATCCCATCTCTACAAAAATACAAAATATTAGCAGACATGATGACACACACCTGTAGTCCTGGCTGCTTGGGAGGCTGAAGTGGGAGAATCACCTGAGCCTGGGAAATGGAGGCTGCAGTGAGCCAAGATTGCGCCACTGTACCCCAGCATAAGCGAAACTGTGTGGAATGAGGAGGTACATGGTAACTCTTTGTGCTTTTTACTAATCTAAACCTAAAATTAATCTAAAAGATAAAGTCTATTCATGTAGAGGGAGAAGTAAAGGAGGCAACCCCCAAGGACATAAAAAGTAATATGCAACTTGCGATAGTTTGAATGTTTGTGTTCCCCACAAAATTCATATGCTGAAATCCTAAATCCCAAAATGATGGTATTAGAAGGTAGGGCCTTTGGGTAATTATGTCATGGGAGTAGTGTCTTTGTGAATGGGGTCAGTGTCCTTACAAAAGAGGCCTGAGAGAGAGACTCCTTGCCCCTTCCACCATGTAAGGACACAGCGAGAAGGTACCATCTATGAACCACAAAGTGGGTGCTCACCAGGCACTGAATCTGCTGGTACCTCAATCTTTGCTTTCCTACCCTCTAGAACTGTGAGAAATAGATTTATTTATTTAAATCACCTAGTTTATGGTATTTTGTTATGGCAGCATGGATAAGCTAAGGCATGAATTATTTAATTAGTAACTTATTTTTGACCTAAAAAAAATAGAAAACTGAAAAGTCAGTGTGCATGATTAGGTATTGACCAACTCTGTATTTATTTATTTACTTACTTATTAATCTTTTTTCCAAATATATTGAGTCCTTTTTATATCAGGCAGTTTCAGAAACAATGGAAGCAAGTAAAGCCCCTGTTTTCATAAACCTTACATTTGATGGGAGATAAAATAATAACAACAATAATCAAAGCGATGGGATAAAGCTGAGAAGTCACGCTTCTCCTGTTAGCATTCCAGCTACACCTCAGCTTCTCCTCATTGCAGCAGTTACACTTTCACAGCCTCAGTGAAGGGACGACAGCAGAGCACAGATAACTGAATTGAATTCTTGTTTCTCAAATGTCTAACTGAGCCAAAGACAAAAATAATTTTTTAAAAAACTCCATGATAGTTAAAGTTAGCTGTCCTCACCACCACCCGGACTGTACAATAACCCTGCACTGGAGGACAGGAAAAATGAGAAGAGTGGCTGAGGTTTGGTAGGCACTGGGCTCCTTCGAAAGGGAATGCTAGATTCTGTGCCAATTCAGGCCAACCCCAGGGGTGGTGATGTTGGATGACGAAGCCACTCCAGGAAGGTTTGCAGAATTGAGAGGAGATGTGGACCTTTACTATCCACTGAAACCCCCGAGGAGCCATGAGACAGCAGAGCGTGGGGCTGAAATCTTCTGAGGCCTTCTCTAACTCTCAGAAACTTAGGTTAGGAACCTGCATGTCATTAATCTCAGACATATTTTTTTTTCCTTTACTGAAAGATACATGTAATAAATGACATGTGTTCCTTTTGTACAATTACATTCTAAAAAATAAATACTTCCCCATGTCTGAATTTTCAAATGAAAATGAAAATGTCTGGTCATTTGATGCTTCTTTAAATTTTCTTATTCTAATTATAATGATGTCTTATAAACAGGAGTGAGCTCACCTCAATCGATTTTTTTAAGATTAATATCCTAATAGGATTAAAATAGATACCTGTGTATCCATTTGAGACAAAATAGGAAAAATATGTCCATTGTCATTCTTAGACAACTATTTGGATAAACCAAAGTACTTTGAATTTTAGAATCTGACATTGTTTTTGAGTCTCTAAGTGTGAAAAGAATACATTTTTTCTCTGTACATTTTAAGGCAATTTTTTAAAACATTTACTTAACTATTAATTTGATGTTTTGGGGAAGGGTCTGATTTTGGACAGTTAAGTTACCTTACAACTGACTACATTTCAGGTAGATTTGAACACAAATCAAGTCTTTTGTATGAAAATGCTTCTTTTTATACACTTCCTTCTTTTTTTTTTTTTTTTTTGAGACAGAGTTTTGTTCTTGTTGCCCAGGCTGGAGTGCAGGGGCACGATCCCCGCTCACTGCAACCTCTGCCTCCCAGATTCAAGCGATTCTCCTGCCTCAGCCTCCCAAGTAGCTGGGACTACAGCTACCCATCACCGCGCCTGGGTAATTTTTGTATTTTTAGTAGAGATGGGGTTCCACTATGTTGGCCAGGATGGTCTCTAATTCCTGACCTCAGGTGATCCACCTGCCTCGGCCTCCCGAAGTGCTGGGATTACAGGCGTGAGCCACCGCGCCCAGACTATACTTCTTTTTAACACTGTTTCTTTTCTTACTTAAGCATCAATAGAAAACACCATAGGTCACAGGTTCAAACAAGGCCATGGTCCATTTGCGGTTTTCCCAGTGATGTGGCCACTGCAAATTAACCCAGTAGTTGATTTGCTTTCCAGTTTTAGAATTCACTTTAGCTTTATTTGCTAAATGTTAGAAGAGATCCTGAGCCTGGTCCGTTGGTTGCTTGTTGGATGTCAGGGAAACATGTCTTCCTCAGAGAAAAGGGCTTTGGCTGTAAGGTAACTCTTACCAAATGAAGTTTTGATGACTTAAGTGTAAATGAATCAGAGCATACATATTATATTTCCGTTGAAATACACTGGGATTTAAACATTAAAGAGCAAATGCCTTGGCAAAATGAATTAGGAGGCTTTGCCAAACCCAAAACATAAAAATAAAAAAAAGAAAAGTCAGGCTATTTGCAGAATTCTAACTGCCAATAGTTTTGCCTATCCCTAAAGTTTATAGTTTGGCATTAATCATGAAATGTGGTAGAGCAGGACTGAAAAACCGAGAGGAGAAGTAGATTACCATCTAATTGCCATTTATTTGTCACTGTGTTTTCCAGAGTTAGCTTTCTAGCACATTTTAAATCTACATTCAGAGTGATAGATTTTCTGTTCTGACTTGGGTTCACATGCTGCTTCTGCTAGTTACCAGTTATTTAACCTTAAGCAAGTAACTTAATATCTCTGTACCTCAGTTTCCTTATCTTGAAAATGAGCAAAATTATACAATGTTACCTATATATATAAAATATATTTAAGAACCTTGAGCTGAACCAAGCACACAGTAAGTGCTCAATAAATATTAACTATTAATTATCAGATAGTAAACCGCTTTGGTTACTAAAGACCAGCCACTTGTAAATAACTTTACTTTCCCCAATACCTACTGGAATTGGAGGAGTTAAACATCCAGACTGTAGGTCAGGTGTTTGGCTCAAGCTCCCACACACTTGTTCCTAAATTCTCTAGTTTCTTCTCCCCTCTATCTATTTCTCTCTTGAGGTTGCTCTTGCATTCGCTCTGCGGAAGAGGTGTTGTAGTGACTACTTTTGTCAAGACAGTTAGGACCATATTCTACTCCTCTGCTGCTGCACCAGGACTTACAAGACTACAGTAACTCCATTCCTTGTTCCTTCTGGTGCTCTCACCAGGGAAGAGGGTGCTATCACAACACCTCCCCCAACTCCAGCATATACACCCTATTTTAGTTCATTTGTGCTGCTATAACAAATATCTGAGACTGGGTAATTTACAAATAATAGAAATTTATTATCTTACAGTTCTGAAGGCTGGGAAGTCCAAGATCAAAACACTGGCGGGTTTTGTGTCTGGTGAGGGACATCTTGCCACATCCTCACATGGCCAAAGAATGAAAGAACAAAGAAAAGGGGACTAATGCTATGTCTTCATATGATGAAGAGGAGAAGGGCAAAAAGAGCCAAAGCTGGGTGCCTTCAGCACTTTTGTAAGGCATTAATCTATTCATGAAAGTGGAACCGTCACAACGTATCAACTCTCCCAAACCCCCCACCTCTTATTACCACCACAATGGGTATTAGCTTTCAACATAAACTTTGGAGGGAATACATTTAAACTGTAGCACACCCCAAACTTTGACATCACCACTTGAAGTGTTAATACCAGAAAGCAAAGCATAATCCTATCTTGAAGTGATAGATTTTCTCTCAGATGGTGCTCAAAACTGTTCTTCCCTCACTCACTCATTTATTCATCAAATATATGTTGAGGATACAACAAATTATTTGATGTGTTATAGGAATCATTTTTATAAAAGATAGGGAACTTCATTTATCCCTGCCATTCAGAAACTTGCAATCTGGCTGAGGAGACCCATAAATCCTGACCAGGACGTTGTAGAGCAGACTACCGGTAAATGATGAACTGAGAGGAACACACTGTGATGCCACAGGAGACCAAGAGGAGGCTGAAGGCTCTGCAAACTGGTGGGCAAAAGCAAGGCTTTGTGCAAGAGGTAGAAATAGAAAGTTAGCTCATGGGAAGTCAGGCAGTTATTAAATCGAACAAAGGAGAAGGGAAGCTGGTTCTGGGAACTCAGAGGAGCACAAGCTGAGCACAAAGGGAGGGAATTCCCCCAGGAAAAAAACAAAATAGAGTTTGGTGAGAAAATACAGACATGTTTTTGAGGAACGTTGCATATAGGGAATACATACAAAAGAAATCATCCTTGAAGTATACACAGCCTAATGAGGCTATTGGGTGGTGTTGCATGAATAGGGACACCCAAGGTAAACTGGGGCATGGAGAAGTACCTGCACCTGTATCTCCAGTTTTCTTGGTAAGATCCAACAGCTGTTTGATTCTGAAATTAAAGCTGTCTTTTTTATTACCAATGTCATCAAGTAATCTAAGTATGTGTACAAATTGCAATAACCTACCAACCTGACTGTCTGCCCATCAGCTGCCTCTCTACTCTGTGTGAAAGTTTTTGCTACTCCCCCCTCCTCTCCTCTCCTCTCCTCTCTTCTCCTCTCCTCTCCTCTCTTCTTGTCTTCCTTTTCTTCTCCTCCTCTTCCTCCTTCCTCCTCTTTTTTCTTTTAGGCTCTGATAGTTTTCTTTCACTCTTAGTCCATCAACTTTAACAAGAAACAAAATGGAACTGTAATGTATATCATAAATTATGTATCTGAGTTTGTCTATCATCATGTTGCAGGTTCTCTTATATTTCAAATAATTACAAGCAATTTGTTCCTCTCTCAGCCCTTTTTTGATGGTTCAGTGCTGTGAAAGGGAGGGGTGGAACCTGGAGACAAGGACATATATAACCTTGGTGATTTTTGTAATGAGCTTCCATCAACCTTTTAACACATATACATACACTCTCTCTCTCTCTCTCACACACACACACACACACACACACAAAATTTATTTATTAATTTATTTACTTATTTATTTTGAGATAAGAGCCTCACTGTGTCGCCAGGCTTGAGTGCAGTTGCACAATCTTGGCTCACTGCAACTTCTGCCTCCCAGGTTCAAGAGATTCTCCTGCCTCAGCATCCCAAGTAGCTGGGACAACAGGCACACATCACCCAGCTAATTTTTGTATTTTTAGTAGAGACAGGGTTTCACCATTTTGGCCAGCATGGCCTCGATCTCTTGACCTCGTGATCTGCCACCTCAGCCTCCCAAAGTGCTGAGATTACAGGCACTAGCCACCGTGCCCAGCCACACATACTATTAATATATATTCATCATTAATTCCATAAAACCTTATCAGGGACTTAACATATGCCAGGCACTATTCTAGGAAGTGGGAATGCAGCAGTGAACAAAAAAAAAAAAAAAAAAAAATTAAAAAAAAATTCATGGAACTTTATTCTAGAAAGGGACGGAAACTAGAATCAAACAGGATAATATCATTTGTCATGTGGCAGAACAATAAAGCAGGAGAAGGGATGAGGATGGTCGCCATCACACACACATGATCACTACCCTGCTGTAGTCTCTGTTCAGATAATAATTTTGTGTCTTTAATAATATGGAGATTTTCAAAGATAAGACTGGAATGGAGAAAACCTAAGTGTCTTATACTCAAACTTTTCCTTTCCATTAATGGTAAAACTGTAGACCACAATCACAAATAAGTATGTCAGTATTTCAGTTGTATTTAGAGTTGTATTTAAGTTGTATTTAGTAATACATATATATACACACACAATATATAATGCAATATATGTTTGTAGTTTTTATATATTATATGTAATGTATGTGTTTATATATTATAGGTAATATATGTAGAAAGTAAATTTAATTATTATATATCATATATTATCTATAAACATTTTATGTATCTCTCTCTATATATAAAATACATATATACATTTACTCTCTAGTGGAATTTAAAGTGTTCGAAAGTCTTACTTTTGGTGCTCTGAGAGTCTGACAGTGAACCCCAACTCACCTGACATTTTTCCCCCGGGGAACATGGATGCTGGGTGCAAGTGAAACGCCAACTGACCTCTGACACCCCAGAGTTCCCAAGTCCAGTATACACTCTGGTCCTGACTCCCAACCGCTCCCCAATCCTAGACCTCAAATGCCAAGAAGTTCCAAAATTGATTCTTGGCCCTTTCACTCCTTCTCGTTTCCAATATGATTCACAAAGCCTGTGAAAATAGACCTGTACCTAATTATCTCCCATAGTTGTGTAAAGTTCGTTTATTTGAGTAAACGTTCTATGGATTTCCTCTCATTAGGGCAAAATCACTGTTAGACATTTCACAGGCATGTGTGATTGAACACAGGGAGAAAGTGGGTGACAGGTGGCTAAACTCAGCAGGATACTGGCAACATTTCTAGGAGAAAATATCTACTCTTAATATCGAAGAAGTGACACAGATTAATTAATTAATTAAAGTACTTTTTTAATGCTAGTGAATGAAATATAACTTTAAGAAATTTTAACAAAGCATTCTACAAAAGTTTACAAAGTCTAAGAAGAATTGTATCACTGGTTAGGAGATTAATTCTGTAAATTTTACAAATTCATTGTTTATACTTGCTCTTTCTTTTGCCTGGAATGCGCTTCCCTTTGACTGGCAAAACTCTTATCATTTGTAGTTCATTTCATGACCTACCTCTGCTTCTCTGATAGCATGGCTATACAAAATGTAATGCACATCTGTGCTCCTATAAAACACTAAGCTTTCCTCTGTTACTGATTTTTCAATCAGAAGCATAACAACTCAAATCTGATTTTCTCTTTATTTCCATTCTTTGTGGTTGGTGGAAAATTTGTCCTGAAACCTGTGCAGTTTCTTACTTCTATAATTTAAAAAGAGGCTCATTAGGAGTCACCAATGCTTCCAGGCAGATTTGGAAGTTTTAGGGACAGAAACTATGATCAACATCTTTAGACTGAGATAGGTTGAAATATAATTTGATGATCGTTAGATTGAGATTTCACATTGACTACAGGATTAGTGAATCCAGAGTGGATTAACTAGTTAATTGATTTATGCTTATATATAATCAGTTAATCGGTAGTCATTGAATAGCTACCTGTCAGGCATTGTACAAAGCACAATAAAAAGTTAGAATAATAGTTACCATTATTATTATAGGAATACATAATAATTTTAAAAATATCTAAATATATGATATAGGAGTGTAGAATTGCCTGCCATTGAAGAATTTGATAATTTTGATCAGAATATAGAAAATCTGAGATCACTAAACAGAAATGAAATATTTACAATGAAAAGATTAAAAATGTGTTTTAGTGGGTTGTTCAAGATGAAAGAGAAGACTGTTCTTCCAGGCTTCCAACAGTTTTATCAGCAGGATTTTTACTAAGAACCTTTTTACACAGAATGAGAATAAATAATTTTCGAAGTCTCAGAGTCAGAGTCAATCAAGACCTTTGGCTCCAGAGTAAATACCATTATGCTATTCTGCCTCTTCTATGTTCTGGAGGTTTTAGAAAGCCAGTATGAAGCTTGCTTGGACAGTACTGGGATGGAGCAGAAGGGTTTAGGAGGGGGTAAGCTAAAAGTTCACAAAAGCCTCTCTCCTACCTATTTTCCTCCCTTCCTCACCCCTCTCCAGGACTGAGGATAAAGAAAATGAGAGCATCAGGGTTATTTGTCCAATAGATGCAAGTCTGAAGTTGGTCTAAAGTCAGGATATCAATTAAGAGAGAAAAACACACGCGTACACAGGAACTGTTAGGCATTTCACATTCTGGTACCTAGAATTTCATTTATTCAGCAGTGGTGGCTTGAGCCAAAAAAATGCAGTCAATCAACCTTAAAGTTTCAAGTTGAACTGTACATATGTAGTTTCACAGGAGATTTTCCATGATAATGTATACAAAGTCACAAGATGACCGGAGTTCAGAGGTGGAACTTCATTCAGTGGAAGGACTAGAAGAACCAATTTGGAGCCTGGTGAATGGAGACCTAAGGACAAAAAGGAAAAGCCAGCAGAAAAGGCAAATTCAAGTTCTGGAGGGCTAGAATACCAAGGTCCTAGAGTAACTGGTTGGAATGAATTCTTGTAATTTTGAATAAGAGTTGTACTTTCTCATAACAAAAGTAGAGCTTAGTCACTTTTGAACACAGTTTCCCGTTCTTCAACTCCTCCCAATTTTCAATAGGATCAATCCAGATATCTGCCTTAGACAACCACCTCCCAGTAAAACCACCTCCCTAAGGACAGATGGATACAATTCTCTTGACTCACCCCACTGATCCCCACACCTTGCATGGACTATTCAGACAGGTCACAGTGATTCACAAAACTTGTGCCTGCTTGCTGTAAGTCAACTAATTAGAGCTCCCTGCAGGTAATCTGCTTGGGTAATGCCCCAGACCCCAGTGAAGACTTTGCACCACAGTCCTTCTTTCTCTCTCATTTGCTTCTCACCTTCTGGTTGAGCCGAGTGTCCCCATTCTCCCCTTCACATTGGCCCTGCAAAGTGTGCTGCCATCTTCTCTCTGAATCTGTTAAGTAATACACCATTTGTGTTATTTCATGTGTTTTGTTGTGTGGCCTTCTTTGCATCTCACCTGTTGGGCACACCCGAGCACAACTCTCCTGCTCAGGGCCCTCCTAGAGAGTGGCTATCTTTGTTGGAATAAACTGAACACAGGCCAGCCAAGAGCTTCAAGGGCACCTGCTAGTATAAACAAGTTTCCTGTAAGAGAAACACCTGATCAGAGGTTAGACACTTAGGTATTAGGCCATCCACCAGGATAAAGGAGCATCCCATGAAAGGCATTCTGTAAACATCCACGACCACCTCCCCTGGAGCCATCAGGTCAGGGCTAGAATTATAGTCACTCTCCGGAGAGCGAGACCTCAAGACCAAATTAGAGGAAAATTTGACACCAGTTGTGCATTAGTCCATTCTCACATTGCTATAAAGAATTACCTGAAACAGGGTAATTTGTAAAGAAAAGAGGTTTAATTGGCTCACAGTTCTGCAGGCTGTGCAGGAAGCATGGTGCTGGCATCCGCTTGGCTTCCAGGGAGGCCTAAGGAAATTTACAATCCTGGCAGAAAGTGAAGGGGGTCAGGCTTCTTAGCTGGCAGGAGCAGAAGCAGGAGAGAGAGAAGGGGAAGGTGCCACACACTTTTAAACGAACAGATCTCATGAGAACTCACTATCACAGGGACAGTACCAAGAGGGAGAATCCTAAAGTATTCATGAGAAATCCGCTCCCATGAGTTAATCACCTCTTGCCAGGCCCCACCTCCAACACTGGGGATTACAATTTGATGGAGATTTGGTGGGGACACAGATCCAAACTATATCATGTAGTGCTATGGAAGTTCACCTAGCACTGATCTAAGTTCTCTTGTTGTCTTCTTGCTTAAGTAGAAGGCCCCAGACCTTTAGTGTTAGCCTAAGTCTTAAGTGACATTATCTGAGAGTTACGGGACTTAAAGACTGAAAGAGCAGTTGGTATTATAGAGCAACACAAAAGAGACTGTCCAATCCACAGGCCTATTTTGCAGCCCACCATGTGGCAGAAACTGGTCTAGAATATGGGATCCTCTGTGGCCAACTCCTCAGACAAGCCTCATTGACTGTCTTTCTTCGAGCTGAATTCTTACAAATAGGAGGAGAAGTAAGTATCATAAATACTGTAGCCAAAAATAAACCAAAACAATCCGTGTATACAACATGTTCTGCCAATTAGACATTCCTGAATGAATCGATGCCAAAATATTGGGAACATAGAACAGCAAAAGACCCAAGCATGAGAGATTGCCAGGACATCACAATGGCTCATATTCCTTTGTCTTCACTCACACAAACTCACTTTCCAGAAACCTTCAGTTCATTCTGCCATCACCTAGTCCTGCCAGTGGTGTTGAACCTCTATGGAAGAAGGGCAAAGTATAAAAGAAAACTTTTCCCACCTGTTACGAAGAAGGTCAGAATGGCAGACTCCACTGGAAAAACATCACTGACTCTCTTATTCTTCCACAACACCCAAAGAAGGTATTTTTTTTTTTTTTTTGTATTGGTATGAGCTGAGACTGCAGAAGCCTCCATAAAAATGTCCCTGATATACTCATGTGTGCAAAAAGACAGAATATGAAGACAAGGGTGCTATCTGTAGTGTGTGAAAAACTCACATGCTCCTTAGAAAGACTGCCAACACTGAGGCCAACCCCAAATGAGAACGAGAGAATGGGCTCATTACAGCCATACTCCCCTCAGTGCCTTAGCAAAGCCTCCACCTCTTGTTTAAACTCTGAAACAGAGCAAATCTTTCAGGCACTGAAACACTTTTCCAATCACTGTTTCAATAAAGTAAATGACTCCTTAAAAGACACAAAGAGCTAGTGGAACTTTAGAGTGAAGAAGTCGTCCAGTTTTCCATTCAATGTGGTGGAGAGAGTACAGAAAGGGGGCTAGTTATATTAAAATCAGGTGAGCCCATAAGCGTATGTGCAGTGAAGCTGGGTGGGCTTCCCTTGTTTATTAAGGGCTCAAAGTATTAATGGACTTACATACTGAATGCACAGATATGTTATAAATAGGTCAAAGAGAAGGTAAGTTGTGTTTAGCTTTTTTGTTTGTTTGTTCGTTTTCTTTTCCCTAAGTTCTCTCTAAGCCAGAAATTGGTTTCCTACCTTTTGAAAAATTATTGTGTACAAGCAGGCACTGAGACCTCTGCCCAAGAACAAGCCCAGGTGCCGGCAGTGGTTAGTGGGAATGCTTATTTGTTCTTGGAAATGAAACCATCCGGGTGGGGTGGGGGTCAACTTTTGAACAAAACACTAAAAAGAAACAAATCTGAGGAATCTGGTGAAATTGAAACTTTTCATCCAAAGAAGATAATAATGACTGAATGGAAAATAATTTCATCCTCTCATATTTTTATTTCAAGAAGCATTGGAAGTTCTTTTATGGTCTAGAATTGCTGCCATAGCAGTGGATAATTGTGCTTGATTGGCAGTAGTTTATTGGAGATATTTCTTCTTTTAACCTCAGTTTAACTGATGGCAGTAAAACAAATTAACTGGGGAAATTGCTTTAAAGACAACCATTTTAAGTAAAAAGCCTGTCAACTAATTCTGGGTTCCTTTGGCTTCACATGCAAGAATAATCACATTAAAAAATAAGGACTGAAACTAATTGTAGGCATGGCCGGTTTCTAAACTGAGCTAAACTTGACTCAAGAGGATCCCTTCCAGGGGCTAACATGGTCTTACTAATGAACATACTTACATTTTAGGGGAAACATCAGTGTGGAATTTGTCCATTCATAGGTCATGCCCAGAAGCGCCCTGTTGTTTCCCATTTAGCAAATATGGGTGAAAAAGACAAAACACTACAAATTAGAACAGAAAAAACAGCCTTTCCTACTTATTGCTCCTATTGAATCGAGTGTGTATTACTGTTCTAGTTTCATAGGCTCTTCTTCCCATAGCAATAACAAGTCTTGGTAACATATTTTTTTTTACCAGAAATATTTATTTTTTTCTAAAGTTCTCTCAGAATTCCATGAAAATTTCTTTGAAATTATTTTTTTCCTTTTTGTTCATGTGAAAGCCTTAAGTGGAAGTGTACTGAAGATTTAATTCACATTTATAAAATAAGTTAATGTTTTATAACACGAAACGATAGCAATAAAGGTATTTTGTGTTCTCTCCTTACATTGTTTCTCAAATCACTTCTTCTATCCAAGTTTCTGCTGAATGATTCATCAATACAAAATCCGGGGCTTGCAAGGCAAGTCTCAAATTAGGCCACTTTCTGTAACTACTTGTGAACCTTAGATAACCAGTAGACAAACTCCATCTTGTGACAAAACAACAACAAAAGTATTCTAAAGAAAAAGTGAACCTAGTTGACAAAGCAAAAGTTAACATTAGCTTATGTTTGTTGTTATAAAAATCTTACCTTGCATATTCTTTGACTTCTATTTAATGTTCCCCAACTTTCAGTCTGCTCTTTGCTCAAATCTGGACATCCAATTCACCTTCTGGAGTAACAAAATAGCATTTATTCAAAAACCTATACCCATTTACATTTTACTGCATTGTACTTAAATCACATATTATTTCTATTTTTTAATTCATATTGGAATTTAGTTAACTTCAGCATCTAAAATTGTGAATTAGAAAACTATTCCTACTTGCACAAAATTCTAGAATCAAAAAAGTTATCTAAGAAAACTAAAACCAAGTTTTGTGTGTGTGTGTGTTATACATGGTAGGTGCCAGAGGTATTTTAGCTGTACATAAAAGCAAAGGCACTTTCATTGTTATATTTAAAATATATACTGGAGTCTTTATCAACCATCTATCAATGAAAACTCGAACTACTGAAACAAAGACTCTTTTAAACTTGAGGAAGGGAATCTCTGTTTGACAAGACTGTTATAAATTTGATAAAATCGCTAAAAGAGAATAATTTAAGTAGGAAAATAAGCTACTAATCTTTCAATGAAGAAGGTGGGAAAACTCTAGTGGTTTAATACTTTTATTTACAAACTTAAAATAGCAAAAATGAAACCTTTATTCTGATTTGGAAGAATTAAAAAACTGTAAAAAAAACTTACTTAAAAATTTTTAAGAGTACATCAAAAATTAAATTATCTATAGCAAAACTCCTACCTTCAAGGGAGAATCAAAAACATTAATGCAAAAGTGTTTGATGATTTAGTGTCAAATGTTAGATCCAAAACCAAATCATTTCTCCTCATGTAATTATGAGTAAACATAGCAGTCTATGGAGAATTCACCTAAGACAAGATTCCTTAATTTTCTTTACTCCAACTACATTCACTTGAGTTTTATTACATCTCTATGCAGTATTTTCAACTAATTATTCAATATTTAACTAAGGGCAATGTCATTATTCAACGTTTATCAAATTTCATTAGTTCACTAGTCATCAGGTGAAGAAATTTAGTATTGGTTAAGAACATACTCTAACACAACTATTCATCCAAACCCTATTTAGATTTAAAGTTAGTGCAAAGATGCAACCTTGCTTCTAGCCAAGTAACAAAATAAATATCTTCAGAAACCCTCATACTTAAAATCATTAAAATTCTGTATAAAATACTTACTGGCTTTAGCGCATCACTGGACTGATAAAAAATGAAGGAATCTGAAGAACAATTTAATAAAAGGGGAAGCAACTGAATATTCTCATACGAGACTTCAGGTAAATCTGGACCCCAGCAGTATAAGAGCAGATGAGAAATAAACCCAGCACACAGAAATGAACAGCAGGAAATCTTAGTTGACTTGATCTTGGCAGTAAGTGGTAAGATAATAAAATCGTCCTTGAGACTTTATAACCACAAGCTAGCCCTTACATGACCAACGTTTCAGTCTGAATCCACTCTATCTTGGCAGTCTGAAAAATTTGAATCCAGGAACTTAATTTAAAGTGGTAACTGAAGCAAAGCCCTCTTAGAGAAACTCAGCTTCAGCCCAGGCCTCAAATAATCTACAGGTAAAGTTACTGGTGTGTGTGTGTGTGTGTGTGTGTGTGTGTGTTGTTTGTGTGTACGCAAGGGAGGGCTTTATGTAAAAAATCACAACTAAAACAAACCTGCAACTAATGCAGATATTAGAATTAGCAAATGCAGACTATAAAATAACTACCTTTCATTTATTGAAAAAATTAAAAGAAGCTTATAAAAAATATAAATAGAATAAGATACTGTAAATAATAACCAAGCAATTTTGAGTAAAAACCAATTAAATCTTGGAAGATAAAAGTTTAAATGTTTTGTCAGATTTTTTAGAATTTGAATATATTTTTCTTTCTGATTTATTCAACAATTCTGGTTATAAATACTTTTTTGGAAGTGCACTATAAGTTATTTCTCCTGGTTTATGCTTTACCTTTTTATTCTCTTGATGCCATCTTTTAATAGGCAAATGTCTTAATTTTAATAAAATTCATTTATATTAATAAATAATTCTATTTTTTGAGTAAATGTTTATTGTGTCCTGTTTAAGGAGTGTTTGCCTATCCCAAAGTTATGAAGATATTTTCTTAGGTTTTCTTCCAGAAACTTGATGTTTAATTTTTGCTTACAGTTCTGTAAATCAAATTAATTTTTGTGTATGGTGTGAGGTAAGGCTTACTATTATTGGTTTGTTTGCTTTCAAATGGATAGTCAAATTACAAGAAAGAATTTATAGAAAATATCAACCTTTCCCCAGTGAATTGCAGTAGTACTTATGTCATAAATCAGGAAACACAGACACACACACACAAACACACATATAGATATGAGTTTGTTTCTGGTCACTGTCTTTGAATTTGAGTATTCTTATGCCAATACTACACTGACTTACCTACTCTAATTGTAAAATTAGTCCTGAGATCTGGTAAAGTACTTTCAATTTTGTTAGCTCAGTTCAAGACTTTGGCTATTCTAGGTCTTTGCATTTTCCTGTAAATTTCGTATTCAGTTGGTCAATTTACACACACACACACACACACACACAGAGTAACTTTAGTAGGGACTACATTGAATTTACAGATCAACTAGGAGGGTACTGGCATCTTAAAAATACTGGGCTTTTCAATACTTAAAAATGATTTTTCAATTGATTTTTTAAAATTTCAGAGTAAATTTCAGAGTAAAAGTCTTACACGTATTTTATTAAATTTATAACTAAGTATTTGGTATTTTGGCATTATTATAAATATTTTTTAATTTAATGTTTAGCTTTTGTTGCTGATAAGCAGAAAGTAAAACTTACATTTGCATATTCAATAACCTTGTCAAACATACTTATTAATTCTAATTATTTGTATATTCTTCTACATTTTATATGTGCACAATCATGTCTTGCATTAATAGTGCAACTCAAATATTCCCTTTCCTTTCTTTATATATATATATTTTTTTCTTGGCCATGTTACACTGGATAAGACTTCAGTACAAAGTTGAATAAAAGTGATGATAATACATATAGTTGTTTCATTCTTGGCTTCCATAGAAAATTGTTCAATATTTAACCAGATTAAATATGATGGTAGCAGTAAGACATTTGTTAATATCTTTTATCAGATTAAGGAGGGTTACTTTTCCAAACAATGAGAGGTTTTTGTTATTGTTTTATGATAGTTCATTAATTTTATCAAATGATTTTTCTACTTCTATTTAAATGATATATGAATTTTTGTCTTTATTGTGATAATGATTAGAATTATATTAATTGACTTCTGGATGGCAAACCAACTTCAAATTGGTTTTGGATTTATTGGTTTCAAATTTTTTCAAATTTCTGGAATAAATATATTTGGTAATAAAATACATAATAAGTTGTTCATATATATATTTTATATATATATACACACACATAAAGAATATAGAATCTGTGTGATTGCAACCTTTTGAAATTTGCTTAGTCTTGCTTTCTGGCCTATTATAGGGTCCAATTTGATAAGTGATCCATTGACACACATATAGAACATTGTTAAGCAGTTGTTGGATAAAGTCTTCTATATGTACAAATAAGTCATATAGGTGGGTCCGATCTTCTAGGTCTCTCTTGAATTTTTTTGACTGCTGATTCTGTCAATTATTGAGACAAGTGCTCCAACCTCCCCTGATGATTGTTGAATTCTACATTTTTTCTTTTAGTTCTGCCATATCTTTACATTGAAAATATATGGTTTGTTGCCTAAAACTTTATAATTTTTATATTTTTCCATAAAATCAAGGTAAAATAACTTTTTAATGTAATTACTGATATACAAGTTGAATTGTAAAATCCAGCCATTGGTTCTCTGTGTCTCATCTTTGTTTCCTAATTCTTTCTTTTTGACTTCTTTTGAGTAATCCATTTTTCTCATTTTCCTGCTCCATTAGATTTTTATTTTTGCATTCTTCTATTATTCCTTCAGTAATTGTTCTAGAGATTATATGGTTTCTTAACTTATTACTTAAATTAATACAGCTACCATTTCCTAATCAATGCAAGACACTCTATTTTCCTCCCCACTTTGTATTATTGTTGTCATATATATTATTGTATATACATTATAAACCCCATAAGACATCATTATTGTTTTCATTTTAAACAGTTAATACTGATTTATATTCCCTTTGTATTCACCTTTCTGGCATTATTTATTTATTCTTATAGTTTACTTTTTTCATCTAGTATCATTTTCCTTATGTCTGAAGAACACCCATTAGTGTATTCAGGTAATAACTCTCTCAACTTTTTTCTTTCAATCTGCAAATATGTTATTTCATTTTTATTTTTGAATGATAAAGTCTACAGGTTTGGAATTTCAGTTTGGAGATTTTCTACATTTAATACTTTAAGGATGTTATTCTTTTACCTTCCATCATTCAAAGTTTCTACTGAAAATCACCCTTTGGTCTACTTCTTGCACCATTAATGACTATTGTCCTTTGTTTCAGCTGCTTTAAAACCTTTCATTGTCTTTGATTTTTAGTAATACGATGTACTTAGGTGCAGTTTTCTTTTAATATGTTGTGATTAGAGTTTTAAAACTTTAAATATATTACCAAACGTCTTACATCAATTTGGGAAAAAAAATCTCATGATTATGGGGAACAGGAATAGGAAGAGAGGATATGTTTCAGAGATCATCTCAGTCAGAAAGTCTAAGAGTCCATATCTACCCACAAACCCCAGGTCTTCCTAAGGTATACTTGATATTCTCATTTAATATTGCATTATAGGCCAGACGTAGTGACTCACGCCTGTAATCCCAGCACTTTGGGAGGCTGAGGTTGGCAGATCAACAGAGGTCAGGAGTTCGAGACCAGCCTGGCCAACATGGTGAAACCCCCGTCTCTACTAAAAATACAAAAAATAGCCGGGTGTTGTGGTGCAAGTCTGTAATAGCAACTACTTGGGAGGCTGAGGCATGAAATTCGCTTGAACTCATGAGGCGGAGGTTGCAGTGAGTTGAGATCACGCCACTGCACTCCAGTCTATGCAACAGAGGGAGAGATTATCTCAAAAAAAAAAAAAAAAAAATTGCGTTACAGTACATTTCGTTCTAGAATGTAGCTAGCTAGCTTTTCCACTAGTGAAATGAGTAGAATGCAAATAATGTGGACTGTTTTTTAATATGTAAAAATATGCATGTATATGAAACATATAGAAGGTGATACCTTTATACTTTTTATTTAATGTTTTGTTTGTGCATTGTGCTTAAGAAAAAAAAAAAAAAAACTAAGAATAGGTGCTTTGAAATGCCCTAAAAAATATTTATTTACTGGAGGGTATTAAGAATTATTTGAATTGTAAAGTTATATTTTGCCATAAATATTTACTTAACAAGGGGATCAGCTATTCTATTGTAATTGGTGTTTAAATTTATACTAAGTAGAAATGATCTTTGAAAATACTTTTTTGTTGTTGTTTTGTTTTGTTTTGTTTTTTTCTGAGACGGCGTCTCGTTCTGTCACCCAGGCTGGAGTGCAATGGCGCCATCTCAGCTCACAGCAACCTCTGCCTTCCGGGTTCAAGGGAGTGTCCTGCCTCAGCCTCCCGAATAGCTGGGATTACAGGCATGCGCCACTACACCCGGCTAATCTTTTGTATTTGTAGTAGAGATGGGGTTTCACCATGTTGGTCAGGCTGGTCTCGAACTTCTGACCTCAGGTGATCCACCCATCTTGGCCTCCCAAAGTGCTAAAATTACAGGCATTAGCCACCCCACCCAGCCCGAAAATACTTTTAATTAAAGAAGGGCCTTGAACCATTTTTGAAAAAATGTACAACCCTTCTATCTGTTTCTTACTCTTATTTAGTCAGTGTTTCTCTTCAACTTTATTCTCAAATATCTTTGAAAACATCACCACACACTCACTAGTCCACTTGAAGTATGAATTACATTAGTTTGTCAAAGATTGGAAAACTAAAAACCATTCACATATTCTCTACATTTGACAGACATTTCTTTGACAAACATTGTCTATTTCTCTACATTTAATATGACTAATGGAAAAAATATATTTAATATTCCTATGATGTAGCTACTCTAAGTTCCCATAAGTTTGCAACAGAAGTATGCCACTGCAGATAGCTACCAGAGTGATATCTGTTAGTCACTCATGTACCTGCAGGTATATGACTATGGCAGAAAAAATATCACAGCTTGACCACAGTCCTGAACAAAAGAATCAATTCTTTCAATGGCGAATGGCTATTCTGTGCTAATAGTTTGTAATACAAAGATGACCCTATCACAGACCTTGTTGTGTACTACAGATATTTTTAGGATGTTTATGATTATGCAATAAGGGAAACTAGAAGGTAAATGCAAGAATAGAGATATCATTCAAGTGTTGTTCACACTCAAAGGAAAGTATGCTTGTAAATGGGGAAGTCAAAGACCCCCAGAAGAGGTAAAATCAAAGCCATGACAGATTCGTGCTGTCCCGCGCATGCCCAGGCAATGTAAATCGTATGAGACTCAGCAGAGATGTTGGGAAGTATGGAAGAGGATATAAGTGATACCAGGTATCAGTTTATCCTTAGAAAAAAATGTGAAGCATAGCAGCAATAAGCTGTAAATATAAATTCTGACCTCAGCATGAGGGTAGTTAAATGAAAATAAAGGCTGTTTGCATTTATTCTATAAGGAGAAAGAAGCAAAGAAAAGTATTTGAACCGCAGAGTGAAATGTCAGGCTTGGCCTCGGGGATATGCATTCCTCATTAAACCACTCAACGTCCCAGAGATAATAGAGGTCAACTAGGATAGTACAGAACTGAAGAAGAATTTCAAGAAAAATCAAATGAAAACTGCCTTAAATTCAACAGAAACAATGAAGAAAGACAATAAAAGTTCTACTTATTTTCAGTGAAATCACACGATTCTTTCAAGGCACAGTTGCATTTGAGGAAGAGTCGACATCACTCAGGTGTTGGCTCAAATTTTACCTCTTCAGCGAGGCCGTTCTTGACCAGCTTAGGTACTCATGGGCCCGTCATCTTCTCTGTCCTCCCGTTTCATTTTTCCTCCTAGCAATGATCTCCACTGGACATTTTATTATACACTTAGTGATTTCTATATTTCTGCCACCTACCACAACATAAGTTTCTGGCAGGTATACACATGCCTGATTTTTATTTTAAACAGTACCTAACATGTGAAACATGCTAAAAAATGTTTGTAGAATGAATGAATTGCAAGAGGCCAGGGATTAAGCAGGCAATTGGGATAACCTGAAGAATGAGAGAAAATATTTTTGAACTACCCATTCGACAAGGGATCAATAACTAGAATATATAAGGAGCTCAAACAACTCTATAGGAAAAATCTAATAATCGGATCAAAAAATGAAGTCAATGACTATGTGAGGCACATTCATGAGTCTGAGTGGTCAGGGACCAAACAGTGGATAAGACAGTGGCTGTTTTGTGTATGCTCTTCTGGGCTTGGAAGAAGAGTAAAACTACCAGAGAAAGAAAAGATGATTGACAGAGCAAGATCCTAATGAAGGTGACCTCTCTGCCTCTTTACAGTCTATTTTAAGCATGGTGAAAATAGTGATCCTTCTGAAATGTGTCAAATCATGGCACTTTTCTGCTTAAAACTCTCAATGACTTTCTGTTTCACTCAGAGTAAAAGTCAAAGTCCTTACAATAATCTAGTCCACACAGTATTTTGTGACCTCCCTGTCCTCATTTTCTTCTTTTTTTTTTTAATTGACACATAAGTGTACGTTTTATGGGGCACACAGTGAGGTTTTTTGATACATGTAATATATTGTGATCAGATCAGGGTAATCTCAAACATCAGTTTTTGTGTTGGTAATATTCGATATCTTCCTTGTAGTTATTTGAAACTCTATGTTATTGTTAACCATGGTAATCCTACGGTGATACAGAACATAAAACTTATTCCTATTACCTAGCCATAATTCTACATCCTTTAAGAAATCTCTGGCCCCTTTTCTTTTTTCTCCTTTTTTAATTTTTTAATTTTTTATTTTTTACGTTTTTGTTTGTTTTTGTTTTTGAGACGGAGTTTGACTCTGTCGCCCGGGCTGGCGTGCAATGGCACAATCTTGGCTCACTGCAACCTCTGCCTCCAGAGTTCAAGCAATTCTCCTGCCTTAGTCTCCCAAGTAGCCGAGATTACAGGCACCCGCCACCACATCTGGCTAATTTCTTGTATTTTTAGTAGAGACAGGTTTCACCATGTTGACCAGAGTGGTCTCGAACTCTCGACCTCAGGTGATCCAACCAACTTGGCCTCCCAAAGTGCTGGAATTACAGGTGTGAGTCACTGCACCTGGCTCCCCTTTTTAATACTATTTTATTCTCCCCTTCTGCTGCATACCTGCGGACCAGATAGGCAAGGTCCTGCCACAAGGCCTTTGCCCTCCACCTTCCACTGCCTGGAAACTTCTTCCCCAGAAATCCACATGGTAGATGCCCAGGTGTAATTGCCACATGGCTATCTATCTCCAGCAAATCTTTCATATCTTTGCTGAAGTGTTACTTTCCTTAGGGCTTTCCTTAGGTAAAATTAAGCATCCTCCTTCCCTGTTCTTCCTCTGCTTCATCCTGCCTTATTTTTTCTCCATAGTGTTGATTACCCTCTGACATATTCCATGTCTTACTTTGTGTCTCTTGTCAACCTCTCCCTGTCTAGAATAGATGTTTGACTAACACTATTACAAATAGTTACAAATCATGCTATAATGATTCACATTGCACACATACCATTTCATATTTTGCCAGTGTATCTCTGGAATGGATGTGTAGAAGAGGAATTGCTGAGTTAAAGCATAAATGCATACACAATTTTTCAGGATACTGATGGGTTCTAGAGTCGTAGAATTCTCACATACCTTTTCGCTTTTAGAATAAAGTATAGTTATACCATTTTCATGTGCATATTGTCAGTAAAAAATCATTTTTGAAATAATTAACTACATTGTTCAATGTGTTATGTAGAAAGTCACAGAATCAATTTCTGTCCGCCCTTAAGTTTGGTAAAGTCCATGTGTTCCTTCATAAGCTGGCATGTTCCCTTCAATTATTAGGCTATCAATGAAGGAAACATGCCAGGACTTCACTTGTCCTTCATCAAAGGAGAAAGTTGGGGTCACACATATTCAACTGAGGATGTGTGCCACCTCTCTATTTTGCTAAGACAGGATCAGGTGGGACCAATCACTCCTGCAAAAGGTAAGCACGGCCCAGGAGAGAGTCAGTGCTCCGTGGGACCACAGTGCCAAGGTTGCTGTCTCAGAAGGACCTAGGGCAGAGTCAAATGACAGCAGGAATAGGTGTTACTCATAAGAGCACAGTAATGGTGTATCTGGGAAAGCCAGTGTCTGCCTCGTCAGGGGGCATTGCCTCTCATGAGAACGTAGGCTAATTAGTGATCACCAGTGGGTAAGACTGAATGCGGTCATCACCCCCCGCCCCATTTCTTCACCTTCAGAGATGTCCAAGAATAGAAGGATGAGATTTTGTTAGCATCAGTCAGGCCTCTGCGGGGCTAGAAATTGCAGCACACACACCTCACACACCTGCACATGCATGCATGCACATACACACGCACCGATCAGTGAATGGAACCCCACCTCCTCTGGAGATGACAGAACTTCGCAAAATTGTGAGTGGAAAACCAGAGGCTTCAAATAGGAGGAAGTGAAGTGAGCAAGGACAACTAGCAAGAGAAAGAGAAGCTGAGAGAGAGCTGCAGGGTTGGGGGGAGATGCTCTTTGAAAAGGCTTCAGTTTGTGAGACTCTCTCAATGGTAAGGAAAAATTTAAATGAAGTCCTAGATTCTGGTCTTTCTCAGCTGGCCTGTGAGATCAACCATCTCATTAGAGATGAAGGAGTTACCCCTCTACAAGAAAGAGCCACCCTGAGAGTCTCCAGCCTTGGGCAGATTGGTGGCCTGAGATGGTGCCTCTCCCTTAGAAAGGCTTAGACGCCCTCTCTAGGAAGGAACAAAAAAATATTCATGGTTAACTGCTGCAGTTTTCCTGAGTCAGGACTTCCTGATGTTCTTTTCTTCTCCCTCCATGGAAATATCTTTTATAATGATACCTCAAAATATTTTGGGGGATTTAGTGGCAAAAGAAAGAAAGAAGGAGGGAAGAAAATAGGAAAGGGAAGGAAGAAAGAAAAGTAGAAAAGTTGGTGTTCAGTGATGCATTAAAGATACAATCATTGTTGCTTTAGAAAAGTGAATTATCTCTCATCAAAACTGGTAGATGGTCCATCCAACAGGCCAGTTCATCTAGTGTCTAATTTACTTTAAAATTATGAAAATAAAGAAAACAATTAGATATACTTCAAAAACAACACAATTAATTATACTCTTTTATTGAAAGAAAAGTAATACGATGGAGTTTAAAAAGCTACATTTGTTATGGTTCATAAGGACAGAGGTTTACACAGGTTTTATATATGTACACACTCACAACACTATATCACAACATCAGAAGCACCGTTTTTGCCACAGCATTAGGTAATGAATACAACTCCAAATTAATCTGTTTAAAAAAATATCTAAAATGATACAGTATATTTGAGGATTATATAAATATATGAGACATATTTAGATATTTTTAAAAAATAGTGTTTATATATATGCATCACAATCATCTCTAATTCTCAAAATATTGTGGTACCAAAATTCTGTTTGTCAAATAAAACATCAGATGCTGCAGTATGTATCCAAGCACCAGTTTAGCACAGTATTTAATTCTCCTCCAAACTAAAAGACTGCTAACACGTACAAACTGAACTGAGTATTTCAAACAACCGTTGGAATCATTTAGGCCCTCAAATTTTTTTTTTTTCATTAGCTGATTGTTCTTAGAGAAAAAAGAGGGAGCTAAACCATTTAGATTAATGTTGCTCTGTGTAGTAGAATCAATCCTGGGGCTCAGAGAAGAATATTCCTAGGCACTGGAGAAGGTGCGGGGAACAAGTAAGTCCATTTTATGTATGCTACAAATTGGAGTTTTGCATGGGATTTAGTTCATAGAAAAGGTTCTACTGCTTTAAAATAAGTTTGGAAATATCAATTTGGAAAGTGTTTCAAGGTAAATCTTACTTGATCATGCTAACATAATTTCAGAAATCTGTCAAAACAGATTACAAAAGAGATTACACCCAGATCACAAAAGATATACACCCAATTATATACCTAAACTGAAGGTTTACAGGAGAGTATTATCTATATTAGTTACAGATGATATAATCCTAAACTTTTACATACATTTTTCAATCTAGAAGGACTTTGAATGGAATAATACATTAGTTCAATAATATGACCAAATAACATTGTCAAATTATAGGCCAATAATTAAAAGTGGGGAAATAATCCTTTTATATATGAAATTGATTATTTTTCTATATGTTTTTTATCTTATGAACTGTGCTAAATAAAAATAAATGATCACTTCTGAAAGTGAGACAGTTATAATTCTGTTACTTAAATGTAATTCTAATTGTATTTATAAAGCTAACTAAATTTATAAATATATTTTAGCAATACCTAATTCAGAAAAAAAAAAAAAAAAAGGAGCATTTTAATAAGTGCTTCAGACCTGGAAAATCATGGAAAGCATTATTAGGAAAGTGGGTGCCAGAATATATTAACTCTCCTTTCCTCTTAGATCATGTTAATATTATCAAACATTTTTAGGTGTTGTCAGATTTAGGAAATATATGAGAATTCTAATATCGCGCAACAAATTTTTATGGAACAGAAATGGCTTTTGCTGTAAGTCAAGCAGCCATTAAGAATTTGTCCTCATAACCACCAGAGGGCGCCAGTGCCTGCAACATTATTAGTTGTAGACAATCTAACCAGTTTAGGTGATATGTGACTTTGGACATTGCCAAGCTATAAAAAAATTTTAAAAAGAAAATCAATAACTCCCAAAGAAATATATTTACATTCTGTAACACCTAAATAATTTTCGACTGTTGAATTAAAACAAGAGTTAATTTGCCTATTTTTGGTAAAGATTAATTTAACACAGGATTTTATTAATATTTCTGAATCAGGAATTGAATGGATAACACTTTTAACAATGCATAAAAGGAGCATTACTAAAGCCATCAACACTAACAATTCATTTAGCACCATATATTTAGCACCAGAACAGATACTGACAGTTCACACTGAATAAAAAACTTTAATTGCTAAGAAACTTCAAAACTGATAGCAAGGATATGTGGTAATTGTAATGTTTTCAGCACCATTAATCAATGAAGTGTTAAACCTTCTAAGTTTTTTACTGATCTCCCATAAGTCAAATTTAAACAATAACATCATTTTAAAAATTGTTTTGCATGTGTTCAAATGATTGGACATGATTATATGTTTCACCAACACAAATAATGACAAATTTTTATGAAACATAAAAGCAAAGATAATATTAGACATTAAGACAAATGTAACTTTATTCTCCCTAATCACTTTGGTAGGTAAGGGCTTCCATCTATGTCATGATTGGCATCCTTTGATACTGCAGAGCCTGGGTATATGGCTACACAGGAAGAACCTACACCAAAGTCTAAGCATTATTTTTCCTTCATAGTCCCATTCAAATTATGTGTTTAGTTTGTGCATATATTTCACAAGCACGGCATCAACACAGAACAAGTAAACTGGCTTAAATATGTATTCGATTTCATTATGTAGATCAGTTGGTTTCACACAAGTGCACATTATGAGAAAAATATCTATTGTTTCAATTCAAATATTCTGTGTAAACTGAACTTGCCCTAGTGTTTGGTCAACTCTGTGCTAAAGCTGCATGGAACTTTCAAATGAACGTTTCCATGAACTTTTCAAATGAATGTTATAGCGCTGCCAAATGAAATTTGTAGGGCAACTCTGTTGGGTGATGGGCCACAGAAGGGATGATGCTTAGACAACTGAACAGAAGCAAAAACAATAAGAACAATAATGACTTCATCCACATTTTTTGAGCAAACTTATCTATCATAACCAGAAACATTAAGACTGTGCCTACACAACTCACAGATAATTCTATAATGAAATCCATCAGTTTAATTCTAAAATTATAATTTTTCAGCCTCTTGATGATATGGAAGCCCCAAAACCTGTATTGTGAGAATATTAAAATTTTTCTACTGGTCATATAAAAAAATCAACACCATAGAGAGGACTGATGCTATGAAATACGTATGCCAATTACTTTTTTTTTTTTTTAGTGATACCTTTCCACATGAAAACCTTAATACTGACAATTTAAAGCTGCTCTTATGAAATAGCTTATACCCAGACCCTTTCTGCCTTTGGCAATTACAGTGAGAAATAGTTATCTTAGCACCATTGTTGCATGCTGTGAAAAATATGGCAGGCTGTGTTGATACTAGCAAACTTTCATTTGCTTTAGCCTGGAAAATAAAATATTTTACATGGCCACTTTATATTATTAACTTTAAAAAACAGAGTTAGAATAACAAATATACCCGTTATATTTTCAGCTGAGTTGTTAAATTATAAATAAACTTGTAGTTCTTGTCATGGTTTAGAAAGGACTGTTGCCTAAGTGTGTAGACCCTAGTCTTAATCTGATATATTTGATGATTTATCTGGATTTTTGATACAATCAAAACTTTGTATTTAAGATATTTTTGTCTTAAGCATGGAAAGATGGGATTTCTGTAAATTGTTGCCATTCTTGGCTTTATAGTTAATTCTAAAAATCCATTCATATAAGCATTTATTAAACATTTATTATGTTACACCATTTAAGAAGCTGGGATAAATACAAAGAATTAAACAGAGTTCCTGCCAAAGAGGGGCTCGTGAAAAATTTAATTTAATCTCAAATAAATGTTTCATAATATTAATGAAAATTTTAATATTCATGAATTTTTATTAATCTTGTAAATTTACCTTCATAAGAACTCCTGTGAAATATGTAGCAAATATTATTCTTCCTTAGAACTGAAAAGTGAACTCACAGAAGCAATTCAGCAACAAAACTGGAACTTAGTGTAGCCATCTTCTGTTTAATAGTACTTATTGCTGTTTCTGTAGAATGAATATAGCGAAATCGAAGAAGGAAAAACTTTCTAGATAAAATCAAGCAAATATCCAATGAATGAGCTTGCCCTACAATTGTCTAGATATATTAGAAAAAAGTTGGATTAAGACCTAAATAATGTAATTACTTCTATTCTCCATTTTAATCTCAAAATTATTTATCTTTAGTAGCATCTGCATATGTGCCCACAGAGGCAGAGTGGTATGATATCAAAGCATTTGGTCACCATATTCAATTTATAAGACTAATTGGGCCAGTCATTCGTCAAGAAGTAGACTCAATCTCCAGATGGTGTATTTCTTCACCACTGAATGGATTTAACGATCTGTCATCTTTCAAAGTATCCAACCTAAGAAACTGCAAATGTGTATGGAATTTTAAACAAGTAGCTTCCTTCTGTTATTTGCACTCTGGAACTAACCATATTTAATTGTTCTGTAATTCTATGGAAGCATTACACAACCTGAATAAAACACACACACACGTACTTGAAGTGCAATATGTTAAATGTCTGGACCAATATGTTGTATTCTCCTCCCTGAAAGAGATTTCATGATAGGAAAATGTTGCATTTCCAAATTACATGAGGAAAATTTTCATAGTGACTTTGAATGGATTTCCATGATCAGACTCAACGAAGAACTGAAAACGTTTCTTCTACAGAAACACAAAAGTAAAGTTGGTAACTAGCCCTTAGAAAAGCATCTGAAAAAGGCTACTTTAACAAAATCATGACTGCGTGTGGTGTGCACGAAGGATCTTTCGTACAATACTCAAAGACCCAAGAAGATACATAGATTGAGTCAATGACAGACTAAACAACAAAGAGATAGAGGTGGCCTCAGCACCTCCACATCTCTTCCTGAAATCCTTCGCCTCCTGCTGACAGGCCTCAAGATGTACTAGACCCTAAGCATAGCCCATTCTGAAGCTCTCCATCTGGTAGTTAGGTGCAATTACACTTTTCATACCTGTTCCCTGAATTTTATTTCTCTTGAACTTCATTAGTTTTCTGACGGTCTTACTTTCTCTTTTCCAAAGTCACAGCTCTACGATCTGCTCCAGAAATCTTGGCACTTGTTAATTCTTCCCTTCCCCTTCTCATTCCAAGCACCGTAACTAAATTTCCATGAGAAGCAGAAGCCTTATGTATGTATTGCACTGCATGGCTTATTACTTGCTCCACGTACAGGTAAATACTGCTGTGTCTGCTTCCTTCAAAAATAATTTTATAGCAAAATCACCAGTCAGCATTATTTCCTGAATATTTTGTGAGCTTCTTGAGGGCAGGAACCATGTCTAATTATCTCTGCATTATCAGAACATAACTAGCAGAGTGCCTTGCATGTAGTAAGCGTTCAACTCATGATGACTGATTCAATAAAATGAGACTAAGCGGAAGGCATGATTTGAGAATTTACATAAGATATACGTTGGCATTATCCTTTGGCAGACTCAAATAAGAAAAAATATCTCCAGAATGAAATTTACGGTTACTTAATTAAATTATTGTTTCCAGATATCACTAAGTGCTATTTTACAAATTAACATTTTGTGGGTATCATAGAAATGGGTGCTAAAGAAGTCCCATCACCTCATGTATATCTGAAAATAGTTTTTTAAAAATTTCCCTCAAGTTGACTACTGAATCATATTGCTATCTACGTGTAACATCACATATTACATGTTTGTGTGCATATATAAATCCATATACATATATATGTATATGTATACATACACACACTTACAGGTCAAATATATACTTATTCCTTAGGAACATAATGATATAATTCCTTTGGAATGTAAATTTTAGGATTGGATGCATCAACTATGTCATCATTACATATACAATATCTTAATTTAGGCTTAGAGGTCAGAAAACAGAAATTGATGTTTCAAATATCTCAAAGGATTAAACAAACATGCTAGACAAATACTAATTTATACAAAGGAATACTAAAAGGAAAACAAGATTAGCACAAAATATGTATAATATGTGCAAAATTCAATATATATATATATATACACACACATGCCCATGTTCCCAGAAATCATTATATTTCCTGGAGGAAAAGGTAAGCTTATTTAAACCAGTACAGGTAGTTTGACGTAACTCCTGGAAAACACAGATTGTCAGTACAAGATCCCCCATAACTGGGAGGACAAGATGAACATGGTACCCCTACTTTATACGGTGCTTCTCCAATCCAGTTGCCTCTAGAAGGGGGGGAAAAGAAAAAAGATAGCCTTAATGCAACCCATCCATTTTTTACAAGTAGATTGTCCTTAAGCCATATATTCATATGTATTAACATGTGATGATCTGTTTGAGAAGTTGCTTTAGAAAGTCACCGAAAGTTATAATCATTTCTTATTTCAGTAGTAACTTATTCTGTATATCTTGCTTTTAAAATATAATCTGAGTATTGTTGATGCTATGTTAATTTACAGATAAGAAGTTTCTCCCTGCAACACCTGATGACACAGAGTCCTGGGACACCAGGCTCATTCCACTCAAATAGCTCTCCTTCTACAGCAGATTTCTGGAGCACATACTCAGGCCATATTCCCTTAAACTTACTCCTTTTAAACTAATACTAATGCTCATCTAAGGATGATTATAAAAACAAGCTAATATTTTCTGGGAGACTTAAAAGTAATGGAATGAGTAACAAGTTATCATATACACAAAATATATATTATCATCAATAAAAGAAGATTTGCTTCTAAAGCTGTAAAGTATTTTAGATTCCCAATCTTCATAAAATGAGACGTGAAAAACTTCATACATGGTGTAATGGTATAAACCAATATACCATTATTCTCATATTAAGAGCATAATGTCTCTCAGGAACAATTAAAGGTGATTTCAAAAGTTTTATTTCATATGCAAATTCATAGCTACTAATTGTTTTAAATTAGTGCTATTAGATTTTTGATAATACTGAGCCTATCTAGTTGAATTACTTTGTGTTACCAATATTTTTCCTTCACTGTGTTGATAACCATTATCATAACAATAAACCAAAATCTCCACTTTACAGTGTTAAACAGCCATAATGTCATACTGTTATTTTGCTCTTTTAATTATAAAGGAAAAGTTAATAAATGTGTTTTCAGTAGCGTGGTGATAAGTAACTAGAATACTAAGAAATAGCAGTATAGACAGCAATGTGAAGACAATTCAATGGTCGGGAGAAAATTTGTTTATCGGTGGTAAAAAGTCAGGGTTGAAGATAAGACAACAATAGGTAAGAGGCTAAAACGTAAAACAAGTGGTCCTCATCTTCCTGAAGACCCAACTAAGACCCAGCAGTGACTCATAAAGAGTCATATAAGTAAGACATGAAAATATCTTGATCAAAAAAAAAAAAAAATTCAGACTTTTATCTATAAAAAATCTATACAGGAAAATCTATCTTTAAAATGAAAAACTTTTATTCATATTACAAAACGAGATGGGATTTTAAGACTGCCCACCTCTATTAAATTTATTCTACACTATGCTCTAAGGATAAGCTTCCTCATGCATACTTTTGATGCCGTCACAGGCTTGCTCAAAAAGGTTCCAGGGGAACCCATTATCTTACGAGTGTAGCTCGCTCTCTTATTCTAATCCTGTACCATTCATAATCTTATTTCCCTCTATTTTTTGTTTGTTTGTTTGTTTTGTTTTGTTTTTTGAGACAGAGTTTTGCTCTTGTTGCCCAGGTTGGAGTGCAATGGTGCAATCACAGTTCACTGCAACCTCCACCACCCAGGCTCAAGCAATTCTCCTGCCTCAGCCTCCTGAGTAACTGGGATTACAGATACACACCACCACACCAAGCTAATTTTGTATTTTTAGTAGAGAAAGGGTTTCACCATGTTGGTCAGACTGGTCTCGAACTCCTGACCTCAGGTGATCACCCGCCTTGGCCTCCCAAAGTGCTGGGATTTTAAGAGTGAGCCATTGCACCCGGCCCTCCCTCTATGCATTTACCAAAAGCTATAAAAGCATATGGGCCAAGCCAATGCTATCTTAATTTCATCTTTTTTGTCGATTTGTTTTTCACACATTTTTGGAGCACATATTTTTAGAAACAGAAACTTGGAAATAAAATTGTATTATAAGTAAAATTATTACATATTTTATACTATAAACTTTTACGTAAATGTCCGATTTTATTGAATAGAGGATAATTATATTCAAAACAGTGAATCAGCCAATTTATACACTTATACTATTCATTCTTTCATTTTATGCTATTCTAACTAAATTCTTTCTCTTTCTCTCTCTCTTTCACTTATCTCTTTGCCTCCTTCAATTCCTTCTTCTCTATCTCTCTCTCTCTTTCTCTCTCTCCCTCTCTCTTTTTCCCACTGAATAACAGTTAGACTTGACATAATTTCATATTAGGTTTGGAAGAATTATTCAGCTACCAATCAGGACTTGAAAACCTTCTTCATTACTTAGTTTTCAGAAAAATTGTTCTTTATTACAACTGAAATGTAGCATGTTAATGTAATATCTTAATCTCTTGGACCTATAAAGCAATAATATATCTCACCGATAACATTAGAAAATTATAACTATGGGCCAACAATGAATAGTTACATAAATGAAACAAAAATCTCTTAGACTATTTGGGTACCAACTGGTCTATTTATGTCAGGGAGAAAGGGTAAAGATTTCATAGGAAAATACAACGTGTAAAACTAAAACTTTCATATAAATGTACAATTTTAATGCTTTTTTAAATAATGTAGACACAGTCTACTTTCTGAATCTTCCTATTCTGATAATTATGAAGAGGGGAACACAGGGAGAATCACTATTTTTCTGACTTTGTAAAAACACTGCCACTGGCATACTACCATATAAATGAGTAATGCAGTTATTTGTGAAACATTTTCTCATTCCCTCCCCATGTTGGAATAGCTGGAGAAAATCTTTGTTTGAGACTTACTTTGGAAGACACTAGCAATGTCATAAATCCTTTGCACATTTTGGTATTTATTCCAAATGGGAACAGAATTGTGTCTAAATATTGGAACATTTTATCATCTGAAGAGTTATTGTAATCAAGAGGCATTTTACCAAATGCTGATAAATGTTTAGCCTCATAAAGAATGTTCACGAATATGGCTATATCTTATAATGTTTGATAAATTTCCATAATCCATTTTATGTATGCCCTAGGATTAAATTATGATTTTTTAAATATAAAAAATAAGAGAAGGAAGAAGGAATTGACTTCCAATGCTTTGCTAAAAAGGTAAGCCAACATTTTTGTACTGATAGATGAGAATATCACGGAAGATTCTTCATTTATTTTATATAGTTATTAAAAGCTTGTGTGGTACAGTGTTTATTTTACAATTGCCATAATTAAAACCTATGGTAAGGAGAATTTAGCGAGCCCTAGCATTTCAAATTGCTTTGCCTACAATTTTAGACTAGAATCCCCGTCTTTGTGAAAAGTAATCTTTCAGCTAATCCTTTTTTCAGAAATATTGGATGTGGATTTGAAGATTAGAGGCCATTATAGCTAAGTCCTACTCACTTACCTGTCACAGATACCTGTCAGCCTAGGGATATTTACCATCTTTAAAGGATCCAGGAAACAGAATCCAAACTGGTACTTACTTTGGGGCATAGTTGCATACCAAGTAAACTGCACGTCGCCAGACAGATCCCCAAACATTCATGTTTTGGCAAGTATGAATTGCACATCCTATCCGATTGGAAGTGGCCCAAACCATCTGTGAAAATAAACCAATATACTATTACAGACGTCAGAGCTAAGACAATGCATGTCCACCAAAATAGTATTAGCATATTTTAAAAGTATGAATCAAAAATGAACAAGGTCATTGAAATAACCTGCGTATAATGTGTGCACATGGGACCAAAACATCTCATAGGACATCTGGGGTTGCAATCCTGGGGATATGGAAAAGCATAATCTTTCACTTCATCATACCATGGCTTGACCAACTGGAGAATAGAGCGATATCTGCATATCAAGAAAATAAAGAAATCAGAGTGCAGCAGTGGTAATATATAAGGGACTCATGTTACACTGTAAATTGATTATTCTTTTTACAGATTATTCATGAAGATCCAAGAGCACGTCCACCCCTCACAATCACCATCACCACCTAGTCAGGTCCTCTATTCCTCCAAGTGGGGCCAAGCAAGGAAATGGCCAGGGCTGGAGTAAGTGATTCTGTATTTGTCTAAACATGTGTCTGGTCATTCCACAAAGAAAATGCAAATAATCTCAGGAATCATCAATGTCTTATTTAATCCATGTCGAAAACTTCCTCCATCAGAATTTTATAAGCAATTCAGAATTAGATGTATAAAAGTAGTCACAATAGTAGAACCCAGTGCATTTTTTTCACTTCAGTTTGATTTCCCTTAGTTTTAATAATAGCACAGTTGATTTTCCTCCCTTATTTGGGGGAGATGGGTCTTTGAAATGTTGGATAATGACATTGCACAGTGGCAGAAAAATTATCCTAGCAAATTGGAATAGCTTTTCCCATAGCTGCCTATACCTGCATGTATATGTGTGTGTATAAATATATGTAAATGCATACATTTTTATTGTATACATTTAGGTATATGCAGGTATATGCAACTATGGGAAAGTTTCATGCATGTACATATGCACACACATACACACACACAGCCTCTGCGCAGTCATGGAGCTTTTTCCTGAGATGGAGGGGGCAAGATACAGCACAGGCTTAACCCTTTCTAAGATTCTGTGAGCTCAAAGAAAAGTCCAGGCTAAGGGAAGGTGTTCCAAGGGTGAAAAGGGGAACTGGCACTTTAACCCAATTAAATAATTCTGGAAGACATCTAAAATATTCATAGACCAAGCATTAGTACCTGACACATAGTGAGCATTCAATAGGTATTTGTTGATATTATTTGAAACTGATGTAATTCCCTCCTAGAGTCCATAATTCATAAAGCCATATGGATGAACTGCATCAGTGAAACTACTTCCTACCTTCCAGTGCGTACAGATAGATTTTGGCCCAAAAATCTCAGTAAGTAAGAAGGTCCATGGTCCCAAATGCAAGTAGCGGCCCAAGCCTCTGCCGATTTCGCAAGATTTTCATCCCAAACCTGTAGAGGCAAAAAGTCTTCAGCATTACGGGATTTGCTAATAATAAACAAAAAGTAAGATGGAATAAATGTTGTTACTATTTCCTAGAGTATTTCTTCTTTTCTTTTCTTTTTTTCTTTTCTTTTCTTTTCTTTTCTTTTCTTTTCTTTTCTTTTCTTTTTTTTCCTGGGCTGGAGTGGAGTGCAATGGTGCAAACTTGGCTCACTGAAACCTCCACCTTCCGGGCTCAAGCAATTCTCCTGTCTCAGTCTCCTGAGTAGCTAGGATTACAGGCGCACACCACCACACCCAGCTAATTTTTGTATTTTTCCTAGTGATGGGATTTCACCATGTTGGCCAGGCCAGTCTTGAACTCCTAACCTCAAGTGATCCACCCACCTCCGCCTCCCAAATTGCTGGGATTACAGGTGCGCGCTACCACACCTGGCTAATTTTTGTGATTTTTTTAGTAGAGACAGGGCTTCACCAAGTTGGTCAGGCTGGTCTGGAACTCCTGACCTCAAGTGATCAGCCTGCCTCAGTCTCCCAAAGTGTGGGGATTACAGGCATGAGCCACCACTCCAGGCCTCCTAGAGTTCTTTTAATTCTGATTCCTGAGACTGCTATAGCTAAAAGAAAGCAAATTCAGGCCACTGTTATTCAAAGTTCTGTAATGCAATATGGTTATACTACAAAAAATTACTGCCTTTTCAGTGTCATCTAGATCCAACATTCATACATCAGTTTTAGTAAAGAAAAGGTTAACAAAAATACCATAACTAGTTGTAACTTGGGGACAGCTCATCTTGACTACTGAAGTTTGAATCCAACAAAGTCCATTGGTTTTCCTAGAGATAATTTTCACAGCCATCAGGAGCCATTATATTAATATATTTTAAGAAACAAAGATGATCCAATTTATTCAAACTGATTTTACCAAAATTAACAATGTCTAAGTTTATATTGCAACATTTAAGGTCATACTCTATTATGATATAACAAATCCCATAGAGTCTACATACATAATATGATTTGAATCATTAGTGGTAATAACAATAATACTATGAGAATTTACATTTTTGTTGGCGTAAACTAGAAACAAACTAATACAAGTAACACTGCTACATAGTGTTATAAAAACATAGTACTTCATGGTTCAATGAAATAAATTAAGAAAAATAGCAACTGTTGCTTTCCTTTACAGAGGAAGCTAAGTTAATAAGGATGTTAGTGATGTATGGTAAATTTTCTTTAATTGAAAACTATTGTACGACAAAATTTGAATGAGCCATGGATTTAACATACATTCATATTAGTTACCATATGGATTGGCATACTCATGTCCATAGCCACAAGACGAAACCAAGTCGAGCATTTGTGGACCTGCCAGTAATAAATCAGCTCTGAAATGGTAATCTATTTTCCAGCAAGTCATAAGGTACAAAAATACAGAATAGAGGATATTTATAATTCTTATACATATTATAGAAAAAGAAGTTTGAAAATTTTCTCTTTTAACATAATTTAGTGATGTATTTACCTGTTGAGAATAATTATTTTAAAATTGGTTTCATAGTTCAATGTCATGGCATTATTTCCTAAACTATTTATAATATTTATATATTATTCTACCTGGAAAAATAGTGTTCACGTTGTGACTAGACAGTGGTTAGCAGTGTATTTTAGAAATTGAGACCTTGTGTGAAGAAGGAAGCAACAGTTTTATAACCACTTATATTTACATGGAGCTTATATGAGGAGGTATGTAAATGTCCTATTGATCTTTTTGTCCTACTTTTCTTCCATCAGATTGTGTTCAGCTAAGCAAGGATTAGTAGCTATGCGTTCACTGTAAGTTACAAGCTTTCAAGCAAACTCATGGGAATGCTCGACCATATCACTGAAAAGGCTTCATTTCCCTCAAGGATAATGGATTGCATAGATTTATGTAATATAATAACATATTTAATTGAAAGAAACTAATTTAGTGATTTTAAACAAAATAAGAAAAAAAAAGATGAACTCTTCAAGAGACCCTGTTACCTCAGGAGGCCTACTTTCAAAAGAGATTTGTTAGTTACTCAGAAATAGTTTTAAATTAGGAAAAACAAAGTCATCTTACACATATTGACCTAGGATGGCATAAAGTAAACTCACTCACAGAGTTCATATAAAAATTATAGCACTCTGGGGCTGAAATGAACTTTAAAAAACATTTCATTTGGTTGAAAATTGATTTATCAAATATTTTTTCTTCTGACCAAATATTAACAAAGTATGGATTCATAAAATATTGATTGCAGTTCACCACAATACAAAACACTACAATTAATTTATAAAGGCATTTCAGATGGAGTAGCTTCAACAAATTATGTCCCCTAAAAGGTCATTAACAAATTGTAGTTACTTGGGAAAAAGTACATGTATCCATTCTGTACATAATTGGACTAGAGTGCACACTCAGATCTATAACTGCTAAAATCACTTCTTTATAATCCTATGCTGAAATATTAGCACACCATGCACACATAGTGCTGACCTGGACCAGTGACTAATCAAGGATCCTGTGCTCTAACCCTAATTCCACTGCTAAGGTCATCTGCGACTGAGGCCATGTCAATTATGATCTCCCAGTTAACTCATCTGTAAAATGAGATTGAATGAGGTCATCCTCAGGGTCCCTTTCATCTTTAACTTTTTGTGATTTCGATACACTTGAGTAGCCCTAGCATCAGAGCCAGGAAGATCTATGTTCTATTGGCCTGGGATTTCCTCAGTTCTGGTGTTTTCCATATCATGGAGAAAGCAAATCTAGATTACTTTCAAAATAATTAAAAATATTCAAGACATTTCTTTTTCCTTATCTCACTCTCTATATGTATATTGAAACATCACATTGTGCACCTTAAATATGTACAATAAAAAATAAGTAATAAAAAAGGCATTTAACAATTTTAAAAGTAATTTACCATATGTAATCCTATCTTTATACTCATTCATATATTTAAAAGCTAAATATTGAGTATGTCAAAAAGATAAACTAAAAAGTTCATGCCTGAAAAATATCTTACAAGACCATCCTTTGTTAACTATTATAGGGAATTTTGATATGAAGAAAATGTGTTCACTGACGTCCATGCTTTTAGATATTTCTATGTACAAATATCATATATTGGAGAAGGTAGTTACAGGGAAGGAGGGATAATTGCTTTCTCTCACTGTGTTTGCTTTTAGGAAACTGAGAGGGTTTCTACCTGTCTCCATGTCCCTAAAGGAAGATTCTGGAAAGTCTGGCAGGTACTGTCAGACTCCCACATGGAGACAGGACTGATCTACCCTCTGATGCTCACTGCGGGGGACGTCAGAGGGCCCCATTCTCTTTCTTTGCCTCTCTGTCTCCAGGCAGAACTCACATCTACTCGAGAGAGAGGGAAGGTCTGGCTTAAGCAGTGAGCTCTAAAATTTGGGAATTACATCGTATCCTCTGGTAAAACTGAGACCTACATTTACTTTCTCTGTCTTTCTCCACTGGTTACAATTCCCAGGGAAAGATCGGTAAGTGATTTATCCCCTTAGTCTCCAGTTATTTAAATTTATTAATATGAGTTTTATTATTAATATTAATTATTAATATTAATTAAGTTTGACAAGCAATGATAACTTTATTTAATAACTATCAGAACCACATGAAGAGAAGTTGATTAATGGGTACAAATATAGAGTTTGATAGAAAAAATAAGACCCAGTGCTTGATAGATAAGTAGACTATAGTTTGCAATAATCTAGTGTATATTTCAAAGTAAATAGAAGAGAGTTATTCAAATGTTTCTAGCATAAAGACACAAATTTAAAGTGATGGTTTTCCCAATTACACTGATTTGATCTTTACACATTATATGAATGTATTAAATTATCATATGTACCCTAAAGTATTTCTATTATGTATCAATAAAAAATTTAAAAAATTAAGAAACAAAAAATATAGAAATTTTCAACAAAAAAGTGGGGTCCGTAAGAACCTATGATTAATTCTTTCCTATCTGGAAGCTTCAAGTTGTAATGAATGCTGCCATTGTAATTATGGGAAACATTTAACAAGTTATGAAAGTTCAGAAAATGAAGATGTAAATTATTTAAACATTTCACTTAATTTATTAATTTCCAGATGCTTAATAGGCAGCCTATCTGACAAATTTCTCTGAGTGTCTGTAGCATTTATTTAAAATGATTTTAATGTACTCTACAGATGTATCAGTGGAAGAAAGAAGGGCACAGGTGTGTACTTATTTCTATGAAATGCCTAGTAAATATGCAACATATTGTTATCTATTCTTGAAAAAATTAAACACCTAATATATACGGAGCTCTTATTAAACCAGATTTAACATTCTGACATCTTAGCTCTTATCCCTCTCAAAAGATGAGGTATTTTCACAGATAATTTGCTTGTAAACACTTAAAATATTTCAATTTAAAAATGAGGCAAAATTAAGAATATTATGCGTAAATATGCAAAAATATTTACAAGACCCATTAGAAGTTATATATTATGATTAAATTAGATAAATCAGATAAATTTTAATTCATAAAATTAAAATGATTCATAATGGTGTCAGAATATGCATATGCTTGTAGGATGCTTTATTGCTTCCAAGCAGTTTTCTTCCATTCTTTTTTAATTAAGAGACATTCAGTTGGTCAGCTCATACATTGGTTGATTTAGCTTTGGACTAAAATATTCACCATAAGCTATTGTGCTTATAAATAAAATTAGAGAGTTTGAGGTAGACACAGTACCTTGTCTGAGAAGCACAAGAAGTTGAAACCACATAGTCAAACTAAGACATGACACATATCCAGAATTCACACTGAAGTCATTTAAATATCTAAAAGAGTAGTGATGCCAAGAGATAGAAGGAATATGAAAAGAATGCAGGATTCTCATCAAGTTCAGAGATCTTTATAACTTGAGTTGAATACAAAATTGAGTTAAAAATGTTGCTGCATGGGCAAAGGTTGCTGACTTCCATTAGTAGACAGAAAAATTTGATAATACTGATCCAAACCAGATATGAGGCTGTCTTATCAATTGTTTTTCTAAGTTTTGGGATCCTCAACACAGTGGCAGCCAGGACCATGAAGCCCACTGACATCTGAAGATGTTGTCCTAAATCCCAGCCACTATCTCTGGCTAATAAGAAATGCAATAAGAAATGGAAGGCAACCGCCAAAATTACTTGGGACTCTATTCCTAAACCTGATTGAGATGACTTATTTTCCTTTTTAATTGGGTAAGATCCTCTAACTCCAAATATAAAAATTAAATGTAGAGATGTTTAAAATGATAAAATTTAAGGTAAAAATCCAAATAATGCCCATTCTCACTTATAAGTGGGAGCTAAACATTGAGTACACATAGACACAAAGATGCGAAAAATAGACACTGGGGACTACTTGAGAGGGGTGGGAGGAAGGTGGGAACAGTAGAAAAACTGTTGGGTCTTATGCTCACTACCTGTGTGATGGGATCAATTTACTCCAAACCTCAGCATCATGAAATATACCCAGGTAACAAACCTACCCATATACCCCCTAAAATACGAAAGTTGAAATTACGTTTTAAAAAACATTAAAAAGAATGAGTTTTTAGGGTTAGGACTCTGATCTTATTTGATATTACTAATATATGTAATGGTAACAAAAATGCCCTATTACAGTAACATGTTAGTCTTATATTTTCAATTTAAATATATATGGATATAAATACTTGAATTTATGATTTTACATTGAAAATGATAAGAAAATCTGTTAATTTTTTCTACAGTTTTGCAAAATTTAGGTGAATTGAATCACTACATTTCTTAGAATTATATAACTTATTTAACTATATGGAAAGTATTACTATCAATAAATATATTGAAATACTAAAAAAGAAAATCAAATCTATTAAACCCGTACATGCAGTTTAAGGAATTTAATTTGCAAGTGGTAACAAACATTAAATAAATGTGATTGTCAAAACTTACTATACTTATGAAAAGAACAAAAATTTATAAAGTTAAAATGTTAAGGAAAAAACACGAATATTAATTTTGAAAATTAAAGTGACCTTTGAGAAGTCTATTCTACACATGGAAACCATTTTCAAATACACACAATGCTGAAAATAAAAATATCAGACTTTGAATTTTGGGGGACAGATATACAGTTATTTTCTAGATGCCGTATCAATGGCATTGGAGATAGTATGGCATGCCCTATAGACATTTATTTTTTCTTGGATGTTTATGTGTCATTTCACATATATAATATAAAAAGCAAAAACATCTTACATAGATGAGTTTTTATTTTTAAAATAATTTAGCTAGGGCTATTTGATCTTTTTCTTAGATTGGGAAAAGAGTGCTAACCTATAGAAGTGGGGAAAAAAAGGCATTAAAAATTAAGTGATGCCAAAATTATTTTCCTTTAGGGCAGCCAAAGGCTTAAAAACACTTCATAGGCATGATTACGGTTCTGTTTTAAAATTAGTGGATTTATCCTCATTAGATAGAAATGCTTGTGAAATGGCCAATAAGGGAAGCTGACAGCTGAATACACAAGCACTTGTGTTAAACCAGACAGGAGGGCAGTACTGAGCCTTGTTAGGCCAGGGAAGGGGAGGGTGGTGCAGAGGATGAGAAAGGGCTTTCATAGGAGAATTTGAGAGTGGTGATTAGATTAATTAGATGATATTAAAATAGTTCTTTGTAAGAGTAGAAGAGGATTAAAGAAACTTGATTTAAAAAGCATTCCCTTCAACCTCAAAAATAACTACAAAATATGACACTATATTATGTATATCAAAAAATATAAAGGTGAGATCCAGAGGATTTTTGTAATGTTTGAAGAAAGATAATGAATTCTTTCCTTAAATAAGATGAGTATTATCTTTCATGTAAATTTCTTTATCTATAAAGAGATGATGCAAGTTGCACTATTTTTAGGGGCTCTGAACTGAATCATTGCCAGCAACATAAATATCTTAAAAGCACATAGATAATTGTAAAAATCCTCTTTTGAACCCTTTTCCTATTCCAACTGCTATGCCATTCTTCTCCTTTCTTTTACAACAAAATTCCTCGAGAGAGTTGTCTTCACTGGGAATTTCCAGTTTTGCTTCCCCCATTTTCTCTTGAGTCCACCCAAGGCAGATTTTCCACCCTATCCCCACTCCACCCAAGCAGCTGTCTTCAAGGTCATCAAAGGTCATCTCCTGGTCATCACCTTCCTTGGTCTATCAGCAGCTTTTGGCATGCCTGACCACTTGCTCTTTCTGGACACACTTTCATCCCTTGGTTTCATGACTCTACACTTGTCTTTTTTCCTCTGGCTGCTTCTTCTCTATCCCTTTGCTGATTCCTCCTTATCTCCACAACCTCTGTGTGCTGGAAAGTTCCCAGGGCTCAGCCCAAGTCCCCATATCCACTTCTCCTTTTTTTCCATCCTTGTTTCATTTATATTCACTGCCCAGATAAACTCATCCAGTCTCATGGATTGAAGCACCAACTGTATGCTGCTGGTATTATTCCAAATTATATTTCTAGACTCTCAGTTGAATTTCAGACTAATTTATTCAACTACCTACTTTTCCAAAGTTGAACTCCAAATATTCATAACCTTACCCCCATCCCTCCAAACCAACTATTCCTGCTGTCTTCCTGGTATCCGTGAATGACAATGCCCTTTCTCTAGTCCAGGAATCAGCTAACTGTGGTGGACAGGTCACATCACCTCCACTGCCTGTGACATATTGTCTATGATGTTTTCCTGCTACAAAGGCAGAGCTGGGTAGTTGCAACATAAACCATAAGTCCTGCAAAGCTGAACATATTTATTATCAGGCCCTTTACAGAAAAAGTTTACTGGTTGCTGTTCTTTATTGCTCAGGCCAAAAATCTAGTCATCTACTCTATTTTTTTAGCCTACATCTGCTCAGTGAGCAAATCTTGTTGACCCTACCTTCAAAATACTGTATATCTAGACTATAACCACTGATCACCACCATCACTGAATATCTGGAGCTCAATTTTTGAAAAGTACGTAGGTGAATAAATTAGTCTGAAATTCAACTGAGAGGTTCTAAATACAATTTGAAATATCATCAGCATCTAAGTGGTATTTCAATCAGTAAGACTGGATGAGTTTACAGCAGCAGTGAATATAAATGAAACAAAGGTGAAAAACAATAAATGCCTTTCCATTATAACAACATCATCTGCATTTGAAACACACATTTATTTGACCTACAAGCAACTTAGTTCATGAGAATGTGAATCCTCAGGAGAATGTGCCCACTGACTCTGCCAAGTTAGCTCTAGGATACCTCCACAAAAGTAGAGCAATTGGAGAGTAATTTGTCACATAAATTCTAGACATCTCACTATCAGAAGAATACACACATGTTGTAACCCAACCAGAAAGTGCAACCCGTGATGGGAATTCCTTGCTCAGGGCTGCACGGCTTCCAGGTCCCAAGATGATCTCACTGTCACTATTCATTCGTGCATATGTAGAGTAAGAGGCAGGTGGGGAGTGCCTTGACTTTCCATTTCCTTGATTATAAACTTCTTACCTTTTCCAGGATCTTCAGAAATCCACTGTCTCTGTGTAGCCTCCCCTGACAGCTTATATTGGCAACATCTGAATGGAAAGGATTGTGTGTGTAGGTGTTTAATACAAAGGGTCTTGAGGCTAAGAAGGGGTTTGGTGACAGGATCCACTGAGTCAAGGATCTATGACATAGAGGTTCTCTTCCCTCTTAATATCCATTCTGTGACTGTATGCTCTGGCCTGTGAGTTTTTCTGGCCTGTGAGATTTCCAAGGGTATATATAGTACAAAGAGAAATATTTGATTCCACAAGAAGAAATTCTTCCTAATATTCAGCAATGCCCTCAGATGAAATGCCTGTAGGGAAATTCTCTATCCAAAGGCCTCAGAAACAGGAGAGATGAACATGGGAAGAGGAACAGGTACTTTATATTGCTATTTAAAGCAGTGCTCCCCAATGTTTTTGGCACAAGGGACCAGTTTTGTGGAAGAAAATTCTTCCAGGGAGGAATGCGGGGAAGGATGATTTTGGGAAGAAACTGCTCCATCTCAGCAGGCTTTAGAGCATTAGATTCTGATAAGGAGTGCACAACCCGGATCCTTCTCATGCACAGTTCACAATAGGGTTGGCACTCCTGTGAAAATCTAATCCTGCTACTGATCTGACAGGAGGTGGAGCTCAGGCAGCAATGCTCGCTCATCTGCTGCTGTGCAGCCCAGTTCTTAACAGGCCACAGATGGGCACTGGTCTGTAGCCTGGGAATTGGGGAGACCCCTGATTTAAAGCATGCGCTTGTCAGATAGAATTGTGTTCTTAACATTTTTATTTACTTGCTCTATGACCTTGGGAAGTTACTTATGCTCTCCAAACTTAAGATTCTCTATCTCCAAAGGAGGAAAATTTTCTCATCTCGCAAGACTTGAGACGGTTAGGTGAGATAGTGACTGAAGCGTATTTAGCACAGCTCTAGCAGGGCAAAGGTGTATTTAATGGTAGCTATTATTATTGTTGGAGATTTGGGAATGGTGGTAGAGTCGGTCACTTAAAATGAAAAGCAGTGAGGTGCACTTTTGATCACATTATCTGACAGTCTGAGAGATATCAAGAATTAATCTCAACTGAGCAGGCAATCAGCTAAAGTGAAAATGGATAAACCCTGAAGCAACTAAATAACCAGAAATAAAATTGTAAGGAGATTCTAAGGAGCTTGCTTACAGGTAAAAGAAGCTGAAAATTAGAGAACATTTTAGACGTTTTAAAACACATTAATTCACCTCCTTAGATCCTTCTTTAATATATGTTTTATCTTTAAATTTTAAAACCACTTGTTGATAGAGTCTAACAATCATCCCACTCTCCAGGGAAATATAATACCCACCAGCTATCATTTAATATTAAAATTATAAGACAGGAAGAGATTTATACATGTGTTTAATTGTTTTCATCAACTCAATATTATATTTTAATAACTAATTTCTAGATTGTTGAACTCTCCTGTGATACTCTTGTAAACCTCATATCTTGCCATTGTCCACTTGCTCAGAAGGATTCAAATGCCTTTCCGCCTACCTACGGCCTGCTGAAAACATGATCTCTCTGGAATGCAGAGAGACAGATTTGATAGAATGTTCATATTTAACCAAATGATGAAAAGTGAATTCGATGCACTTTTTACTAGAAAACAATATTGTGTCCTTAAGTAACATTTTTGGACTACTTCAGTTTGGAGTATGAGGTGTGAAATTTTAAGAGATTTTATGAAAAGTTTAGTCTAAAAACACAACTTGTTGGACATTCTTCCATATGTGTGTCAAGAAAAATGACTGGCACCTGATTTCAGATGCTATGTATAACATAGACTGGAAGAATTCAAATCCCATCCCTCCAAGCCTCAGTCTAGATTGCATTTTATGCCAAACATCTTTCTTGACCATTTTAAACTGTTAGTTTATATCTTCTGTGCCCACTTCATAGTATTTTTCAGAAATTCTTATAGATAAGCAAATACCTCAAGTTCATAGCTATTTAAGGGTAAATGGTTTTCATAAATGCTGAATTCATGACACCATTTAAAAAACAGAGGGGGGTATTTTCTTGCATATTTGTTGAGTAGATTCCCAGGTATAAAATAATGCATCTATGCTGTCTCCAGGACACTACCCAACTTCTAGTATGCAAAGTGATTCATTTTGACCACCAAAGGATATATCCATCCAAAATTCTTTAGTAGAAGAATACTCCTTCCTCCACACTAGCTACTTTTTTCAACCTCCAAAGGTACGTGTATCCTGCGTGATAAACCTGCAGCCACTAATGACTTCCAGAATTCTGCTCTTTATTTCATGTTGTCTAACTCAGAGGAACTTAATTGTCTTTGTCAAAAATGGAGGCGTCTTCCTTGGCTGCCTCATCATATAAATCCTCATTCTATTTCATCATGCAAACCACTTACTCCTATGGACTTGTACCTTACATATTTCACAGCTCTAATTTATGTTATTTTTTAAATATCCTTATTGCCTTAAACATAGCTGAGGCTACCTAGACTATCCTAACAGCTTCTTGCCTGCATCTTTTCTTCACTTCTTTGATTATATAACTTCCCTGCTTAAAAACTTCAATGATTACCCTAGATCTTAAAATGAAATTCAAACAAATTTCTGCGTGCCTTCCTCAACCTCATCAAACATCAGTCTCTCTACACTAATCCAAGCCTCACTGAATTTTTATCCATGTCTCCAGTGTACTACATACCCTCTTAGAACATCCTCCTATACCCACTACAGATCCCTCTTTCCTTAACTCACGCCTGTATAACTTTATTTATTTTGTATATTTCCTATTTAAAATCATTCCTTCTGGAAGCCTTCCCTACCTTCTTACTCCCACTCCACATCTGAACTAGGTCTTCCCATGGGATTCCAAAGCACCCTGTATCTATCCTAGTTCAGCATTTAGCATGCTGCCTTGCACCTGACTTGTCTGTTCACAGCACTTCCTCCCAAACAGAGTCCCTTTGCTCCCCACTGACTCCCTCAGCACACAGTGCCAGACACATGAGTAAAAATTATGGAGTGATTGAATGTTGTACAACTCTTGCCCTTCCAGAGCACCACAGTTACACTCTAACAAGAAAAAGTTAAAGGACCTCATTTAATTGTTCCACAAATAGCTACTGAGTAGTTACTGTATATTCTTTGTGGAGCCAACATGATGCTAGGCTCTATAAACATTCAGGAGAAACACAGTACAATTATTTTTCTACGCTGTTGCATTTGGTCAAATATCATTTTCCACCAAAAAACTGTGTCCAATATTGGGAAGGACAGTCACCACCCAGGTGATTCACAACTTTTCTGCCTGCCTCCTGATGCTGAGGTTTCAAATCACATCCTGTTGCTGCTTTTATATTTGCATGTTTTAGAGCCTATATTGAAAATGGTGACAAACAAAATGTTCTTACCTTCAGCGGCTGGCTCCCTATGGAGACAGCGGAACAAAAGGAAAGAACCTTTAAGGTTACTACCTTCTTCAGGCGTATCCAAGTGATACTAAGCAATGTGCACCTTGGAAGAAAATTCCTTCAAAACGTGCCCAGTCTCTTTCTGAAGCCAAGACATTGAAAAGGTTTTGCATCCAGGAGAGCAGGAATGCAGAGTTCTGAATGTGCTGGAGAAATGCCTCCTGCCAGCAATTGTTCTCAGTACATTGCCTGCTGGCAGAGGCTCTCAGGAGGCCTTCTAGTGGTCATGAAAGCATGCATTGGAGAGGTTTACATTATATGCATTAAAATTCTCATGTTTATAGCAAGAAAATTGAGTTATCCTTCCCAAAAGACAGGAAATGTGCCATGTGGGATGGTATATGGCTTTGTTAAAAAATAGATATATACGTGTATATATAAAGATAGATACTACAAGTGTTCAATCAACTACTGAAGAAAGAAAAACAAAAAGTAGTTTACCTTATCCACATTCTCTTCCACATGAAGCCAAAATAAACAAAATCAGCATTTTTCTTTATTCCCAAGTCATAAATTATCATCCTAGGCAAATAGTTCACGGACTCTTTTCAAGCATGGACTAATATGTTCTCCATTCATTCATTTAAGTCATGCTTTCTGTAACTTTACTACCTGCTCTGATTTGGTATCCAGTATTTTTCTTTTTTCCAAAACACTGTAGGAAACCTTATATCTATAGCTCTGCAAATAATATTTGCGGGCACCAAATAAATAAAACAGATACTGTATTATCAATATAGTTATTTTGGCTTCTTAAAATTACATTACACATTTTTTTTTTCAGTTTTAAAGTGATCAGTTCATTTCCATCATTATATTCACATTGCCCCTCATCTGCCTTTCCACCACTCCATACCATCTGTGAAGGCTGCCATCTCACCCATGACACTTTAGGGAGTTGTCCTGCCTGCCGCTTTATGTTGGTGCAGCTGTGTAGTTCTTCCTTACCTTTGGCTGAAGGATTGGCATTGCTTACTCAGAAGTCATCACCTCTCTGGTCACTTTCACTGCCAATATCAGCTCCATCAACTGCCAGGATCATCTTTCTAAAATGCATCCCTAATCCTTCTCTAAAACCTTCACAGTCTTCCTAATTGCCTTTGGAGTAAGGAATCCTCAACCTTTTCTCAAACTCCTCAAAAATACAGCTCAAGTGTCATGGTTTTTCTCTGCTGGAGATTTTGTTCATGCATTGCTTTGCCTGCTGTAACAGCCAACCCTGACCCTTCCTGGGCATCTATTTCACATGCCCCTCCTCCAAGGAGCCTTTCATGATCTGCCAACTAGAGATTATCGCTCCCTTCTTCAACTCCTCCATGGTATTTGTCTGTACCTCTTTTATTACATCAGTCTTATACAGCAGCATATTATACTGAATTATATCCTTAGTGGATTTTTTTTTCCATTTGTTTTGTTTTTATCGCATTGTTTAGACTCTAAAGACAAAAATTTTGGTTTTCTTTGGATCTCTTTCTCTCATGGAGGGACCTCAAAGTTTTTCAAATTAATTTATTCAATTGACTTGAATTCAGAGAACATCCTACAAATTTTACTCTATGTGTGGGTCTTGCAATTTTATTCTTTTGGAGATAATTCTTATTCTAAGAAACTAGTGTGGTTTGTGGTTTAGAGTCATGGTTTAAGCTACCCTCAGGAAGAATAAAAAACAGCTGGTGTCCAAGGAGCTCTGGAAATTAGTCAATAAACTAATTGTAAAACAGAAGCCAAGAGTAAAAAAGTTTTACTTGCAAATTTTAAGTTCTATGTATATGTTTTGTTTTTAGAATTTAAGAAAAAGTTTTTAATTCAGGTGTGGAATCAAATATTATTATAAATGATGAGAAAAACTCTATTAAAGCATTTATAATATCAAAATTGATGCTAATTATAAACATATAACAATTCACAAGGATTTCAACTAACTTCGACAGATAATGGTTGATCACTTTCTATACACAATAAATTGCCCAAGAAAACACAGATACAAAAATGAATAAATATAGGCACAGCACCCAGAAAGCTCAAAATTAAAGTTTGCAAGAAATGCACAAAGTAACGGTAAGTCACTTCATGAGAGCAAAACATGATGAAAGTAAACATGAAGGGCTACCCCAGCTCAAAACTAGGAGAAATCATCTGTGGTCATGGATATTAGAAGCATTCTGACATCAAAAGCTTGAAGTGTAGTATTATAAATAAAGGAATAAACTAAGGAAGAGACTTTAGAGGAAGAGAAAATGGAGTGGCAAAAGGCTCAAAGAGTTGTAGGTGAAAGGAATTACAAACCAGGCTGGTGCAATTCAAAGCCCTGAGCCAAAGACCATCTTTTATTAAGTTCTCTTGGGTGATATCACTCACTGAGGAGAATTTGCCAACACATGGCTGGTGATCAGAGCACATATATTTGTGAGATATCAAGTGAGGGGTGTCCTAAGTTTCTGAGGTATATAGAACAGGTTAGGAACTCTACTATCTTTCACGTGCTCACAATCCAAATCAATGTTGAACAAGTATAACTAAAGGAAATAGTGTCAAACTAAGATCTGCATTTTCTATCTAGCCTAGGGAATTCAAGTCACTTACAGTCCCTGCTTCAATCTCCAAGCTACCTACTATACTGTACTTCCCTCCAAGTTCCTCTGGGTCTTCATGGGGGATTTAGATGAACTCTTTCCAGTGATCAATTTACTCAAAGAGTCCTTCTAACTTATGATTTCACTCAATTGAGCACATTTTTCTAACTGAACTGATGGATGTTCTCCCACCTCCAGGCCTTTGTCCAAGACTCCTCAGTCTGTCTCTCTTCCCTCATCTTTGAGAGTGGCTCACTCCCTCGCCTGCCTCCAGGCCCTTTCAGTGAGCTCCTCCTTGACCACTTATTAAAAATCAAACCCTCACCACAAACCACTTTATTTTTCTTCATAACCTCATCATCTTACATCCTATGTAACTTATTTATTTACCTGGCTTATTGTCTGATTCCCCATTCCCCCCGGGAGCCAAACATGTCTATTTTACTCATGAATGTATCCCCAATTATGTAGCCTAACATATAGTCAATGCTCAACAAATATTAAATATTTAATAAATATTAAATTAACAAATACAGGTGTGAATGAAGTGTATGCACAGTATTTACATAAGTATTTGAAACAAACCCTATTTTAATTTCTAGCACTTACTGTTCTCATCACTCTTACCGAATTAAGGAGGATTTACAAAGCATCTACTATGTAACCAGCACTGGAACTAGTTCTTACAAAATAAATAATAAGAAGAATGGAATAATAAATAGAGTATGAATATTATAGGACTTCAGCTGGCATTTTAAAGAAGGAAAGAAAGATACCTTGACATCTTCAGGGGTGCCACCATGGGGCATTTCCTCAATGCAGCAAATGAGAAGATGCTCCCCAATAGAAGCATGGGCTTTGAAAGTACACAGACCTAAATTCTAATTCCGGCAATGCCATTCATTATCCTTACCACCTTGGCCTAGTCGTTAGCATCTCTGGGTCTTAGTGATTTCATTTGTAAAATGAAGATCACAATGTTAACCTCACACGGAGAATGTGAGCTATCAGATGAGATCATCTATGGAAACAATTAGTCAAGTCATTGGCATACGGAAGCAATTAAATAAATGCATGTGGAATGAATTAATTCTTGATAAGTGAGGGAAAATTGAGCTAGAAAAAAATGTGATTTTTTTCAACCTACTTATACTGTGTTTACCTAACTATGCCTTTCCTCATGGTGAACCCTCTGACCTCAATATGATAAAAATAGTGAATTGCATTCTTTGGTTATTACATGTACTGTCATTTTCATTTTACAGATAAATAAATTGGGTCTTAGACACATTAAATAACTTGTGCAAGGCCACAAAGTAAGCAGCAGAGTTAGGATTTGAACCCAGATGAACTTGCCTTCAAAGCTGGCTGGGCAGTCTTGGTTCTCACTTTAGAGTCATGTGATTGCTACAAATTCTCTAAACTCATAGTTGGGATATTACACCTTTCTGAGCTTGCATGGTATCTTAGGCATATTTATTTCGTCATTTTAGTGACTTTAAAAATGTATTTGTTCCTCTGCTTTTTACATATTTACATCACCTTCTAAAAACATCTCTTCTGTATGGGTAACTTTTTGTCTTTAGATCTTGAATGAGTTTTCACTGGGCACCTTTTACAAGAAGTTCAAAGAAACCATCAAAACTAATGTTTGTTGAACATCGAGTTAGTGACAGGCTCTGGTCTGATTACTCCCCAACTCATACACTTATCACAAGAACACTATGTGGGAGATACCACCTTTATCTTCATATTAGAGATGATGAAAATGAAACAGTGTGGTAATGAGTTCATTCAGCATATACTTCAGGACTAGGATTCAAACCCAAGCATTTAGATTACATAGCCCATATTCTTAATCATGAGACTATACTCCTCCTCACACACCAGGACTGATTACATCTTCTCTTTCTTTATTAATTCTAGGAAAATGCATTTTCATGGAGTCTAAATTGTACTTCTATGAACTATGACTCTCTTACATCATTTAGCAAGTCGTTAGTTTTCCTGTGACATTGGCATCTGCAACTAGCCAAACTTTTTAATATAAAACGTATTTATATAAAACAAGTAAATCTAGAATATGATAAAAATCCCAAATTTTAATTCAGCACATATAAAACCGTTAGTGGTACTCCCTCCCCTCATCCCAATTTGGAAATACCATATTCATGGTCTTCATTGCCTTAAACAGGCTCCAAGTTGTACTCTTGTAAGACGCTGGACTTTAAATCATAACCTTGCATAAATTCAAAACCAAATACAAACTTTAACAAGACTTTTTCCTTTCAATACTAACTTTTTTTTTTTCCTTTTTAAGTAAAATGATTTAAACATTGTCTCTTTTTAAGAGAGAGCAAAGAATATGTTCACGGCAAGTTGGAACAGTGTGGAAGTGAACTGGCTTCACTGTTATCTGGACGGCAAAGCATTAAATCACAAGGAGAGAAAAGTCAGCATGTTCTCTTAGAATACAAATAGATTAGCGTCAGTAAGAGCTTTGTCCAAGAAAGGGAAAAGACACCTACCCAGAGAATACATCATGAATATGAAACCTATAATTTAAAGAAGTATTTTCAAGAAATGTTATAGCTGATAATATGATTGTGAGATAAAGAAAGCACAGAAAAAGTTCATGTGACTTTTCTTTTAAGTGGACCTTCCAAATTTGATCAGTCAACATACTCTACTTTTTAATCTATGATTCTTACATAAGATACAATTCACCAGTAGCTATGGAACTCACAGAAGTCTATGTAGACTCTCTCTCTCTCTCTCTCTGTCTCTGTCTCTGTCTCTGTCTCTCTGGACCTCTCTGTCTCTCTGATTCTATGATGCAACAATACTCAACATTATTAGGCACATAAGAACCTTAGGTTAAAATATGTAAAAAGTCCATATACCCGGACATAGAAACACTCATGGTCGTTTGAGATTCTGCTAATGTACAATATAAAACTTTCTCCCTCAGAACTTAAAAGAGAAAAAAAAAGAATTCTTCTTACCATATATTCCATATTTGCTGCCGGTGGGAACACTTTGCCCCGAACTTGATTATGATAATCAAGAATGGCGATCATGTCATTCTGCGAAATGTAGCGCTTCCGCCTGGCTTTGGGAATATCCGCCGAATCTAGTTGTGCTTTCAGAGCTGCTTCAATATCAGTGAAATTATTGGTTGGCGGGGATGAGTCAGTGGAATTGAGTAGGACGACGGTACTTGCTTCACAGAGAAGGGAGAACAGGAGTGCACTGCTGACGGTAGAGATTGCTATCATTTTGAGGGGTGGAGAAGAAGAGGCCACGGAGTTTACTTTGCTTTAAAGCAGAAAGGTAGAGTTAGGGTCTATGAAAAAAAAATAGGGCCAGAGGGTATGAATTTACAAAGTCATCATTTGGGAGCATTGCTTGATTTGACTTTCTCCAAAAATCCAAACAAATGTTGAACTCAAGCTTAGGAGATAACCTACAGTAGAATCTCTATTCATTTTGTGTAGTGTCATGAGGCAGACCCCTAAGAGGAACTTTGCACAGCAGAGAAAAATAAACATCATGACCATTAACCCTAAAATGAATGTGAACCATTTGTCTCAAATGTCTGAACCACAAAATGCATTACTGCATATTTATTTTCAGTGGGAAATTTTCAGAAATTGAAATTCACCTTGAGAGTGAAGAATAAATGAATCACAGGTAACAACAGAGAATGTGCTGAAAATGTCTGCCAGACATACAGACACATCAAGTGATAGAACACATACAAAAAAGTCATAGTACTCCAATCTCATTTCTTTAAAAATAATGTGAGCTACTTTAAAATCAATGCATGCAGTATAAACTTGTTGAGCTAAATAGCTTACCTCTGCACAATGCCAAAATGAATATATGGTTCTTCCAAAAATTTAAGGTTCTTTGCTATGTTGTAGCATGAACTCCTGTAAGAGGAGTGTGTCTTATTACAAACTCTCTGAGAGCAAAGCTCTGCAAGGTTTGAATGCTGCTGGCTACAGGAGCAGCTAACAGCTTTTATATGTCACAGTTTGCAACGTCCAGAAAGGGCAGTCTTTCTAAGGGTCTCTCTTAGCCAAAATCAAAGGGGAGGGGTTTGGGGTAGAAAAAAAACAGTGATTGGGTGGCAACCTTTTTATGTGGGTGGTGAGGAAATTGAGTCACACCCACAGCTTACAAAGTACAAGCCATAAAAGACAAATCCCTTTTTCTCTGGGCTTCCACCTTTTCTGTGAGTAATTTCTCTCATTTTGTGCTTTCTAGTTCCTGGTTCCCATACAAAAAAGAAGAAACAAAGGAAAAAAAAAAGGCTGTGGGTTCATGAAAACACAGACGGTTGAGTAACAAGCAGTACATTTTTTTAAGACAGTAAATGACATGGGAGCTAAAAAGAACAAGCTGATATTAAATCAAGAGATCAGCTAACATAGTTAATCTGGGTGGCCACAAATATGATTTGAGAGGGATGCCAGGCAAATCAGTAGTAACCAAACTATAGCATATGATATTAGGATAATAGATGCTCAAGTGGCTGTGTTCTCTGCTTCCATGCGGCTGCATTCCTGTACTCTATAGATTTCTTCTTCTCTCTCTCATTTTACCTTCTCTCTCTTCTTTTCTTTCTCTACAGAATGAAGTCAGAAATTACTTGCCTTGTATAAAATGTATAATTTTTTACCTGCCTTGTATAAAATTTGAATAGAGAAGCTCATGGCAAATGACAGCAGCCAAGATAACATCTGTTTCAGGTTTAGAAGCATATAGCTGAAATTTTAAGCAGAGAATAGCTCAGCCTCTCAGGAAACATATTAGAGGGCACAACACAGAGGCCATGAAGAATTTTAACAGCAGCAGCAGCTGCCAACAATTAGAAGTGCCTTGTTAGGAGGATGTCATAGGGGCAAAATCTGTGTCCAACAAAGCAAAAAGAAGAATGTGAACATTGGTGCTCTGTAATGAAAGGACCCTCCCCCAAATGCTTCATGATCTCATTAACAAAATGTGGACCATTTACAGTCAGTAGCAATAGGAATCCTGGAAAATACACACTCTTCAGTTTAGAAACTTATTTAACTTACACTGATTTTTTCCAGCTTGCTAATGTGATTGTCTCCCACATGTTTCAGCAGAAGAAATACTATGTGAATTTACAGTCATCAGAAATGATGGTCATGTGGCACACTGGACAGGGAGCCAAGTTTCCTAGGATATATTCCCAGTTGGATCACGAGTAGTATGTGTGGCCAAATGCATACTGTTTAACTCTTCACTGGTGCACCTAAAAATGGGAGAGAAAAGATTCATGTTCTGTGGTGAGACAGACACCATCAAGTTCTTTAAGAGCGTAGTGAGGTATACCAGAAGTGTCACTAAAATTCAAACTACAGTGAGATACAGAGTTTACAATAATATGTACCAAAGTTCAAGTTTTGACACATTTTGATGACTATTCAACTCCTAACTAAAGTGAAATCATTTTAGGAGAACCGTAGGTGAAATATTGAGAGCTTTAAACAAGGAATTAACACTAAAATTGAAAAGGCATACACAGATAATATAAACTCAGGAAGTGAGCAAGGATATTATGAAACATTGGAGCAACTAGAGGAAATTCACGTGGTTGTTCACAGCTGCAGATCTTAACAAGTGGAGCTGTCCAACTAGGGTCACACCACTTCAGAAAGTATTCATGGCACCTTAAATGAATCTCAAATATGCTTTATTAAGGACTCCTGAATCAAATCAGAGGTTGGATGAGAAACTCTCTGTAGGCCATCCAGCTCTAAGATCTGTGGGCTTTTTGAGAAATTAGTGGCAGCACACATTAGCCTTTACTCTCTACATATCTCATACAGCTTCCCAGCTATCTGAGGAACTAAAGGACTTTTAATACCAGAACAGCAGTCATGAGCCTTTCATTCTCCAGGGTGACTGAGTTCTTGCTTAGAACCTCATAAGAATCAAAAGTTATATTTAAGACTACACCCTTTGTCATACACACAAAGAGGTATTGTCTACCTCGTGGGGTTTGACTTGAAAGATTTCCACAGGGATAAAAATGTGATGCTTGAGAAACTTGTCTAAACCAAAAATGGATTTCCTGTAAGTGCAGGAAGTGGTGGGATGGAGGAGGAGGAGAAGGAATTTCTGAGATACATCTAAACAGGAGATCACCTCTGAGTCCAATTACAGAAGGGCAGAGCTGATAGTTGCTTAATCCGGAGACCCTGAGGCATGTCAATGATTTCAGATGTCTTTCAGCACACATGGATTATATTGTGGAATTTCGGACTATTAAGGAAACCCACAAGGCTATGGAATCATAAAAGAAAAGACCTGTGGGAGGAGAGTTAAGAATTCTGCTTCCAAGCAGACATTATTGCCAGAAGAAGTATTTGAAATGCTTTGGAAGTAGTTTTAATTTTAAAATACTCGCAAAATTAAGAGGCATACATCCAAGTTGTCAGTAAGAGGACTATTAACGAACAACTAACAATGAGGTGGTTTTTTATGAGGAATCTTCTTGAAAAAGACCATTGACATGTTTTGAAACCTTTAGGTCCTGCTTGCCAACAGAGACAGAAATGGAATTTAGTTATATTACTGAGAAGAAATGCATATGCATTTGGCAGCATCTTGAAACCTGTGAGAAAGTAGTTGAGTGGTTGTTATTTTAAAATGGAAATCACATGTAAGCATTCCAGAATGGTACACCTGCTTAAGCAAAGCTACTTTGATGTGTGTGTTTGTGTGTGTGTGTATGTGCCACATATGCATTTGACTTTAGTCTAATTCTTTTCTAATTGAAATATGTTCTGTGGACTAGTACCCTTGAGATCACCTGGAAACTTGCTAGAAATGCAGAATTTCAGATCCAGCCAAGACATACTAAATCAGAATCTTCATTTTATCAGGAACCTCAGATGATTTATATGCACATTAAGGTTTGAGAAGTACTATCTAAATTACTTTGCTTTCAGAGACACAGAGACACAATCTACTACACACATGCCCATTGCATCAGCTATTGGAAAAGTCGATCTATCTAGCAACATAGAGAGAACTAAAGACAATAGAAGTATGCCCAAGTGTCTTTGAAGTGGAGAACACAAGTCAACCTTTATTTTATATGAAAAAAATGGATTGGGCACGGTGGCTCATTCCTGTAATCCCAATACTTTGGGAGGCTGACGTGGGAGGATCACCTGAGGTCAGGAGTTCAAGACCAGCCTGACCAACGTGGTGAAACCCGGTCTCTACTAAAAATACAAAAATTAGCCAGGTATGGTGGCAGAGCCCGTAGTCCCAGCTACTTGGGAGGCCGAGGAAGGAGAATTGCTTGAACCTGGAAGGCAGAGGTTGCGATAAGCCAAGATGGCGCCACTGCACTCCAGCCTGGGTGACAGAGGGAGACTCAGTCTCAAAAAAAAAAGAGACCGGGAAAAGAACACACAGCATCTTACAAAGAAGTTATTTAGCAGTGGTGAGAATCTTTGCAAGATTACTATGTAAGCTATATTTTTAATTTAATACATATTAATTCATCACAAGATTGCTGAAACAATAAAATTCAGTATATGTGAAAGGACTCATAAACTGTGATGTGGCACATAAATAAAAAAACTATTATTTTATTCGGTCTCCCTAAGACAAAGGCCCAAATCATCCTTTGTTCCTCACTCTCTCACCTTGTTTCATACAATCAATAACTCTGGAAAACATGTGTATTTTTATCTCTGACCTGTTTTGCCAATCTACTATTTTTATCATCATCATTATTATTGTGACTGCTTAAAGTTAATGCCATTATCTTTTTCTAGAATTAGAATAATCACCTTCTAGCTGATATTTCTCACTCTAGTGACTCTCTTATCCATTATCCACACTGCTTTCAGCTACCTTCCTATAAAACAAGCTGAATCATTTAACTCATCTACATATAACCCTCTACTGGCTCTCCATTGTCCACAGGGCCAAGTTCAACTGCCTTGACCTGCCTTACAAGAGCCTTGACTATTAACACAAAAGCATATTTTTAAATTTTGAGTGCTCTGTGTAATTCACATTATATATTTTAGGGTATAAATATATTATATATCATTACATATTTACATATTATATATATTACACATTTATATAATAGATATATAATTATAAAATGCCAAAATACTGTATTACCAAAATATTTGAGAAATTTTATAAAATATATATGTATTACAACCTATTACTATGCATGCAGCATAAATGGGGCTGGAGGATTAACTTCCAGGATGGCTCATCCACACAATTGGCAACTGAGTGCTTCTGGCAGGAAAGCAGCATACATGGACCCAGCCGCATCGACCTCTCCATTGAGCTGTTTGATCATCCTCACCACATTGAAGCTGGCTTCCTCCAGGGTGAAGCGGGAGCAAGGTAGAAGATACAGTGTGTTGTATGGCCTGTAGAAGTCACACACCAGCATTTTCACAACATCTTATTGTTAACATGGGTCACTCGAACCTATTCAATGTGAAAGAGTACTACGCAAAGCCATGAACCAGTAATTGAGAACTCTTGAGGGTCATCTTGAAGGCTGGCTACAACAGGGAAATTTTGGAAAACAGCTGAAACAGAACTACAGTTAAACCCAGCAATCCCATTACTGGATATATACCCAAAGGAAAACAAAAATCTACAGAAAACACACATGCACTCATATGTTCATTGCAGCACTATTACAATAGCAAAGATATGCAATCAACCTAGATGCCCAACAATGGTGGACTGGATAAAGAAAATGTGGTCCATATACTCCATGAAATACTACCGAGGCATACTCCATGAAATACTACCCAGGCATAAGAAGAATGAAATCATGTCCTTTACAGCAACATGGATGCAGCTGCAGGTCATTATCCTAAGCCAGTTAATACAGTAACAGAACACCAAATACCACATGTTCTCTCTTATAAGTGGGAGCTAAACCCGGAGTTCACATGAACATGAAGACAGGAATAATAGACACTGGAGTCTACGGAGGAAGAAAGGGAGCCATGGGCTGAAAAATTACCAATTGGGTACGTGCTCACTACCTTGGTGATGAGATCATCCATACCCCAACCTCAACATCACTTAATAGAACCAAGTAAAAAACCCTTGCATGTACCCCCAAATCTAAACAAAATTTGAAAATATTTTTTAATGAAAATAGCTATATAAAAAAATAAAGAAATATCTATATTACTTGGAAATATGGAGTTAACTACCAATAAGAAAATTTTTAAAGAGGTGAAAGTGGTCGCTTTCTGAAAGCAGAAATATAGATGGGATTGAGCAACATGGGATTATCGTAATTTTTATTTTAACTTTACAGAACTATTTGACTTTGAAAAATATATGTATTTGCAACTTTAATGTAAAAGGTAATTACTAATTAATAGAAATTAATTTGGTAAACAGTGCAGATTAAAGTATGTTTAATGAACTAATAAACACACAACTGAACTGGAGATGTAGATAAAACTGAAACCACATTTGAGTTTGCCTGGTATCTCTCTCACTGGGTTTGGTTATGTTACAGAAATTTCTAACTGGCTGGAGCTTTAATCTTAATTCAGTCGCCTTACTCTGAGAATAACCCTTCAATGTTTTAAATGATCCTTGTCTAACTTCCTTGTTCTACTGAGCTTGAGACTATCCTTTTATCTTCCAGTTCAATGGAGGAAATGAGGCCCTGAATTAGTATGTACATGGCTGTTCCTCAGTACAGTAGCATGGCCCCAGATAAAGAGGGGGTAACCTTCACTCTTCAGTTTTCTAATCAATACTTAAAATGCACACATCTTTTTCTCTCTGTTTACTAGACATCCTTCAGAAAGCCTGGGCAATAAACCAAAGGCTCTTAAAAACAGCAAAGTATCTGGTGAGTCAAGCAGAATCTCAAAGCTGAACTAAATTTGATGAATCTGGATTTTGCCAGCCCTGAAGAAGAATAAGCATCAAGGAACTCTTCAAGTAGCTAGTGCATTTGTGTTGCTGTCAGCAAAACAGCCAGTTGGAGAGCTATGCTGTTCTCCACTAAAATGATTGTGGAACCATTGGGCTTTAATAGGTTTGAAAGACTGTATAATTGAATTTTTAATCATCTGACTTAGAAAATATGCAAAATCGCATTCATAGTGAGTAGATGAGTTATGGTATCAGTGGACAATTCTGATAGGAAATATTGATTATATCTGGTGAAACCCACGATAAACCAAAGGCACTTTAAGGGCAGATGGTTGGAGTTGAGGTGTGATTATTGGTCATATGGTGGAGGGGAAAAGACTAGGATGTTAGGATCATGCAGAAATTATGTGGTTACCCTACAGAAATGATAAGCCGTAAAGTTCTACTCTGGCCTGTGCTTAAGATAACGTCGATGCTAGAAAAGAAAAGCAATAGTGACACAAGGATAGGGTATTTGTTTTCCACAGGCCAAGAATATGTCAAAATAAAGCCCAATAGGATGTCTATTCAGTGGTCAAGTAGACTGAGAGATGTTAACGCACTTATTCATGGCATCATATCAGATTTTGCCTATAGTAGGCATTCAGAAGATGTTTGTTAAATTTTATAAATAAACAAAAGCTATATCAGCATGGCCTTTTTCTAATCCAAGCCCTGGGCACACAGCCAGGATAAACTTAGGCTCTCCAAAAGCCATGTGCGTTCTCGCCAGAATCATCAATTCTCTCCAGTCATTTCACTATGAAGAAGGACTGGATGTACTTAATGGGAAAGTCCCATAAGCTGCCACTCTAGTATTGCATATCTACATATCCTTCAGATTTTATGTCCCCCAGTCTATTTGCGTTCTTACTAGTCCTGATTTTAAATTATTGCTTTTTCTTTTAATATTGTTCTGATTTATTTTTATAGGTTACTCAATATTCTTTAATGACAGCAAATAATGATACAAATAATAGCTGCCATGGCATGTTGAGGCTTCCTATGACAGAAACTCTTCTAAGATAAAATTTCATCCTCATGACAACTCATAACCTTTGAGAAAGTTTCTATACATTTCTACTTTTACTAATAAAAATACTGTGGTTTAGTGAGATTATGCAATTTACTCAAATTCACAAAGCTAGAAAATACTTGAGCTGGGATGCAAACCTGTATCTAAGAGAAAAACCTGATTTCCTTATTGCTATATATACCATTAATTTGGAGCAAAGCAAAATCACTTAAAAATCCTTTTAAGTGATGATTAAATAAATAATTATTAAACAATAATAGATGCTTAATTATTTTAATTCATTTAGCACTAAATATAACAATAATAGTAGCAATAATAATAATGATAACCCATCCACCTGTGTTCTTAAGTGTCTTATATATTAGTTGTGGAAATAAGACATATATGGTGAACTGTTAAAAACCATAGAAGAGAATTTATACCTAAATATGTTGTTCATGTATTAAGTCATACAAGAAAGTCATTTGAAAATTTTAAAGTGAAATCTGCAAATATTAAGTCAACTGGGCATTTCTTCTCAGGAAATGAAAATTAAGCTGAATCTGAATCTGAAGGATCCTAAGAATAAAATTGAAGGAGGTGAAGACAGAGACTTCCACATAAAGGAAATAGTTAGAAATTAAGCACAGAGACGAAAGTAAAATACAGTGTTTTTGAGGGGGAGAGTGATTGGGCATATCCAAGAAACAGGATTTATTAAGTAGATTGATAAGAAGGTTTAAATGCATCAAAAGTTCTAAGCCTAGATGCTTGGAAACAAAATTTGACCAAGAATTTGGGTAATAAATTTGAAGAATAAAATGAGAAGCTTAATTTGCATGTGTTCAGTTTAAAATGATACCCGGTTGGAAATACCAAGTTGCAGAGCTGGAGACATTATACAGGGAATTGAGTAATGGTCAGGATTTATTACACTGGGACAGATGAGACCAACACATAGAATACACTGAAGGTCAGGTTCTGTCTAGAAACCAGTCAACACCAGAGCATTAATGAATATGTGAATAAGTAAGTATATCTTCTTAGCTCAGGCAAGGAAACAGATTTAAAATGTAAGAAGTCTGTATGGGTGGGAGAAAGAAGTGGAAATCAATCTAAAGGAAAAAAAGCAAAATCAGAATGTACAATCTCTCATCTGAGGCCCTAGTCATATGTTGCTAGCTATAGAGGAATGATTAAATAAAAGTGTGTACATTTGGAAGCAAAGACTGCATCCTATGAGATTTCAGAAGCTATGATTATTACAAAGAGCATTAGACTCTCAAAAATACTCTTAAAAGACTATACATAAAAATAGCTAATATTTAAGGGCTCATAAAATTCTTGAACAGGTACTAGCCATTTAAGAAGTGATGGTAGAAAGAGAAATGTATAGGTCAGAGAACAGTCCTTGGAAAATGAAAGGAGTTAGGAAGTAAAAAGAAAATCAAGGGAAATAAATGAAGGAATGACAGAGAAGAAGGGACGATGTTGGCATTTTTGTAACTATGATCGTACTCATTATGTTTCACTTTACCTAATCTGCATTTAAAGATATATAAAAATAAATAAATGTAGTATAATAAGCTATTTAATATAATATCCTAGAAATAATGGCCTTGAATATTGTGAAGATGTCATTGTGTTAGGCTGGTGATCCATGGGTATATAGCGACTAATTGTAATGTGTTTTGAAGAAATTTCAAGATTCTACTTACTACCTAATCTCCGCACTATTCACCCCCTCCCTCCCTGCCCTTTCACCAATGACAATGCCCAAATTTAGAGTCCCTCATGACATAGTCAAGAAATGCAATGCAAATGTGTATAAAAGGCCAATATTACAATGCATTTATGATACTTTCCACCTTTTTTTCCCATCCATACACTGATACCATAAGTAAATTCTTCCTACATACACCTTGAAAGCCATACATGATTTGCCCCCCCGAGGACCTCTCAATCCCCACTCCACCAGCACCTTGTAATTAGCCTTACCTTTTCAATTCTCTTAGAGCAGAGGCTATCAAACTTGAGCATTTATCAGCATTACCTGGAGGGCTTAACACACCATTAACTGGTTTAGAGTTTCTGATTTAGTAGGACTGGAGTGGGCTCAAGAATTTGCTCTTCTAACTTATTCTCAGTTGTTGGTGACACTGCTGGTCTGGGGACCACAAGAATAACTGGCTTAGAAGAATATTGTTGTTGTTTATAGTGAGAGTCACCAGTTAATTTCACATTTACCTCCTTCACCAGATAATATGATAAGGAGAAGACTGTCCCATTTATCTCTGGACTCCCCCTGGGCTGACACATACCTAGCACAATAATAAGCATGGGCTGAATTAATGAATAAACGAACAAATTTACTCTCATTCCTGTCTCACAACATGGTTTGTGTGTGTGTGTGCCTATATCGAATTTAGTATCCCTCATCCCCATTCTTAGAGAAATACATCTTCTTTTCTCTTAAAATTAAATCTTCAAACTTGCAACCTTGATTTCCTGCATTTCTGGAAGAAATAAATGTGGAAGGGAGGCATCTCATTCACAATGAGTCATATCACATCTACAGGTATTCCTTCCCTTTCCAGCCTTTTCAGTATATTTTCTCTACAAGTTTTACTTTTCCCTGACTGAAATTTTTCACAAGTTCTACTTATTTCAGAACAGTTTTTGAATAAGTTTAATTTGTCCCTCCTCACTTTCACCTTGTAACTTTTGGTATGCCTTAAATCAGGGTTCCCCCACTGGTTCCAGTCCATGGCCCATTAGGAACAGGGCCTCACAGCAGGAGGTGAACAGCAGGCGAGCTGGCAAAGCTTCATGTGTATTTACAATGGCTCCCCATCTCTTATATTACTGCATGAGCCCTGCCTCCTGTCAGATCAACAGCAGCATTAGATTCTCATAGGAGCGTGAACCCTATTGTTAACTGTGCATGGGAAGGATCTAGGTTGTACACTCCTTATGAGAATCCAATGCCTGATGATCTGTTAGTGTTTCCCATCAACCCCAGATGGGACCATCTAGCTGCAGGAAAACAGGCTCAGGGCTCCCACTGATCCTACATCATGGTAAATTGTATACTTATTTCATTATATATTACAATGCAATAATAATAGAAATAAAGTGTACAATATGTCCTTAAATCAACCCCTTCCCTGGTCCATGGAAAAATTATCTTGCACGAAACCAGTCTCTGGTGCCAAAAAGGTTGGGGACCACTGCCTTAAATCTCAGGCCTTGGGTCCCTTATCTCTCAACAGTACTTCTCTAAGAAAGTCATCTAAAGGTCTTTATCTTTAGACTAAACTTTTCACTCAAATCCCAACCTCATACTCCACACTACCTTCTAAGAGATAACTTCAAACTTAATAATACCAGAATAGACTACAGGCATACTACTGAGATATTGTAGATTCAGTTTCAGATCACCACATTAAAGTGGATATCACAATAAATCAAGTCACATGAATTTTTTGTTTTCCCAGTGCATGTAAAAAGTTATGTTTGCACTATACCATATTATGTCAAATGTTCAATAGCATCGTGCCTAAAAATGTGCATATCTTAATTTAAAAATACTTCATTGCTAAAAAAATGCTTCCTACCATGTAAGCCTTTAGTGACATGGAAAAATTTTGGTGGAGGGTCTTATCTCAATGTTGACAGTTGCTGATTGATCAGAGTGGTGGTTGCTGAAGTCTGGGGTTACTGTGGCAATTTCTTAAAATAGGACAACAATGAAGTTTGTCCCCTCAATTGACTCTTCCTTTCACAAAAGATTTCTCTGTAGCATGCAATACTGTTTGATAGCATTTTACTCATGGTAGAACTTCTTTTATAATTGATGTCAATTCTCTCAAATCCTGATGCTGCTTTATAAACTAAGTTTATGAAATATTGTAAATTATTTGTTTTCATTTCAACAATATTCACGTCTTTCCCATGAGTGGATTTCATCTTAAGAAATCAGTTTCTTTGCTCATCCATAAGAAGCAACTCATCTGTTCAAGTCTGATCATGAGATTGAAGAAATTCAGTTATATTTTCTGGCTTAACTTCCAGTTCCAGTTCTCTTGCTTTTTCTCCCACGTCTGCAGCTACTTCCTCTACTGAAATCTTGATTCCTTCAAAGCCACCCATAAGGGTTAGAATCAACTCATTCCAATTCCTGTTAATGTGACTGTTTCGACCTCATCCCATGAATCATAAGTGCTCTTAATGGCATCTGGAATGATAAATGCTTTCCAGACGGTTTTTAATTTACTTTGCACAGATCCATCTGAGGATTCACTATCTACAGTAGCTATAGCCTTACAAAATGTATTTCTTGAATAATAAGATGTGAAAGTCAAAATTACTTCTTGACCTATGGGCTGCAGAATGGATGTTGTGTTAGCGGGCACGAAAGCAACACGAATTCCCTTGTGTGTCTCCATCAGAGCTCTTGGGTAACTAGGTGCATTGTCAATAAGCAGTAATATTTTGAAGGAAATCTTTTTTTCTGAGCAGTAGGTCCCAAACGTGGGCTTAAAATATTCAGTCAGCCGTGTTGTACACAGATGTGCTGTCATCCAGCCTTCACAGTATGTCTCCCCAGTGGTGTAAACTCATTCTGTCTTCACTTCTGCAGATCTTTTCTACAAGCTATCTAAACACTTCCACAAGTTGTCTCAAGTCCTTTGTTTCAAAACCTTTTTAGGGACAACATGAAGTAGTGCAAACCAATGTTTATCTCACTTCTCTGAATTATCCTATAAATGACACCACTCTATTTTGTATTTGACTAAATACTTTATTATTCCTTGTCTGTTTTATGTGGATCAATCTGCAAACTACCACACAACCACAATTTTTTTTTTTTTTTCTTGGTGGACAAAGACTATACTCATCTCCACCCCCATAGTGTCTAGAAAAGTAATCGGTACATAATATAGACTCAATAAATACTTTTTGGTTATTCAGTTATTTACACATCTAAACATTAAAGATAATAATGACCATAGTACGGGTGAAAGGAAATGATTTTTGCACAAGTGCAAAAATCCTTGCATTGTGGTTAGACTAAACTCTTAAAAACTCAAATGAAAGGTACCTTTTGTGTGTGCCCCTTTAACATCTCAAGTCAAATTGTCCTTTACAAACCACAATGTGTAATATCTCTGATTAACAGTAGCTAAACCAAAGAGTACAATTTCCCAACATTGTGGTGGAAAAGTCATCCCATATTACCCACTTTTCTTGTAATTTTCAGTCATTTATTAAACAGAGGTTTTTTTTTTTTTTTAAGTATACATACTCCCACTACAATGTAACGTCAGCAGTGTAATCTCTTAACTTCCCCAAATTTGTGTACTTGGCCAAAGACCGCATCTTCAAGCCAACTTTTCAAGGATCTGAAAAGTAACAAGTGGTACACAAAGCTGAAAAAAACCTGTAACATAGAAAAATACATTTTTTTTTTCCAGGAGATGGTGGCAATTAAGCCATAATAATTCTTTCTTCTTTTTCCCTAGCTCTAGGATATCTCCAGCTTGTTCAAGTTTCAGCCTCACATTTACCACAACCTTTTCCTATATTTGGGGAGGGAAGTGAAAGGCAGCCCAGCAGGGCAGTTGAAAGCACGTCCTCTGGAAACACACAGCCACCTCCAGCATATGTCCAGCCCCACTGCTTCCCAGCTGTAGTCTTGTCAGCAAGTCACCTAACCTTCTAAAACCTGATTTTTTTCCTCTTTAAAAGAGGGATAATAATCTACCTCCCTGGGTTGTTGTGAGAATTAAAAAGAAGTAACCTACAAAAAGCACTTAGCACACAATTATACACACGTGTACATATGACATAGCACATCTAGGGCATTTCTGCTGGTGTCCAAGAACCCTGATGGGAGGGGGAAATTGTGAGAGTGAGGAGGTGGGAGGGCAAGGGATGAAAGGGAGGAGAATGTCCAGATTTTTGAAGGAAGAGGAAAAGAAACATGTTCTGACAATTTTCAAACTTTAAAAATTGTACCTGGTTGGGAAGGTCCTCATAAAGGGAGTAATAGAATTACATTTTTGAGAAATGTGAACTTAGTATAGAGAAAGAGAGAATAAAAATGAGTTGAAAGGAAACGACTGTCTATAACTAAGGGTCACAGTCTCCCACACTGTCCATATGCTATTGTCAGCCGCAGTGTGAGTTGGTCAGACCAGCTGCCAGAGGAGCCTATGCCAATTCCTGAAAAAGGTGGATACTTGGAATAGTGGAGGAAGAAACTGATAAAGAGAAGGGAAGAAGGCTTGTGTAGGGTAAATAGGCAGTAAAGAGATTCGGTGGGAACATCTGTGAAATCCCAGATGTCTAGACACATCAATGAGGTCTTGGTGTCACACTGTCCCAGCACATTGAGTAACATTTAGAACTGGACAAACACAAGTGTCCTTTGGTCTTTATCCTTGCTTCTTTTTCCCACCAATAGTGATTGCCTCTGTGCTCACAGAATATCTGTGCATCATCTGAGCTACATTAGTCCATCGAATGATGCACTTGTTCAGAAAGAGGTCCATGTGATTGTCCAAATGTTCGGGCCAACTTCAGAGAACGCCAAGCAAGATCCACTTCAACAGATCATAATTTATACTGGCAGCTGGACAAACAAAAGCAGAGTGACGCATGAACCAGCTTAAGAAAATTGCCAATCCTCCACCAACTGCTTGTTATATTACTCTTAAATGTTTCTAAATAGGTCAGTTAGAATAACAGCATGTGGGCCATAGTAAGTCAGAAGAAAATAAATGTCACTTTTAGCAAGTTGAATTCTTCTAAATACCTTTACTTTGGTCCTTTTATTTAACTATCATCCAGCTGAGGGTAAAAAACAAAATTGTCATGGTTTTGTAGTGCTCAGCAGTTTCAATGATTCGCATTTCAATGTGGCCCTGTGACAGCTATGGGTCTTTTCCAGGTGGTTTTTGGCTCTACCTACACCGCTGGTCACACAATGTATTTTGCCTTGGAGACTGGAATAATAATAACAATGACCCCATCTCTCAGAGAACCACAACTTTACTCTGGCAGAGGTTCTGAGCCAAAAGCTCTGAGATCCCGAGCTCTAGGATGGAAAGGAGGTCCAGAGTTTTGGGTCACCCAGCCTCTCCTTCCTCGATATTCAAATGACAAGATAATCCCTGGAAGTGTCCCAAATCAGTTCTTTGGCTGAGATTGGACCTCATGTCAAAAGTGATCTCTAATGAGATTTTAGCCAAATGGAGTTGTGTTAATGGCCTTGCACATTTGGAAACACAACCAAAAGAAATTTGTCAGCACTGAAAACTGTAAAGGGCAGCTGCCTTTTTTTTTTTTTTTTTTTTTTTGGCTTGTATATACTGTTCTATCTGTGATGCTACCAAAGGGAAGAAATTAGTAGGATCCGGTTTTGAGGTAAGAAAATAGCAAAACTATAAAGGGGGAAAGAGGAGCTGAAGTTGCATATTTTTCTCTTGATGTTTTGATAGTGTATGATAATCATGCCTTCTTTCCATATAGAAAACAGTGGTCTCTAACCACTCCCAAACATCACTAATATTTGCACAAAGACGAAATATGAACCCATGGAACTAGTCCAAAACCCACATCATGGGCCTGCTCTTGTCTTATCTACAGTAAAGAGGGCACTACGTGTTGGTCGGTTTGTTAGTGGTGGCAGGTATCTGAGTCACCGGCCGTTAATCTGTATGGGTCTGCCGCAACCTCAATTCTTGCCTCTTCAGAAAAAAGAATACAACTGAGGGGCACAAGGTAGGAGAAGAGACCAAGGCAAGTTTTAGAGCAAGTGGAAGTTTATTAAAAAGCTTTAGAGCAGGAATGAAAAGAAAGTAAAGTATACTTTAAAGAGGGCTAAGTGGGCATCTTGGAGGACATGTTCAGGATTTGACCTTTTGACTTGGATTTTATATGGTGGCATACTTCTGGGGTCTTGCATCCCTTCTCCCCTGATCTTCCCTTGGTGGGGTTGTCTGCATGTGCCATGGCCTTCTAGCCCTTGGGAAGGGAGCATGTACAGTGTGTTTATTGGAGTTCTATGCATGCTCACTTGAGGTGTTCTTCCATTTACCAGTGGAATGTCCCCAGAAGGTCACATACCAGTTAAACCTCACCATTTTGCCTCTTAGTGAACAAGCTTCAGCCTACTGGCCCAACTCCTGAGATCTTACTGGGAAGCTGCTGATCACCAGTTACAGATGTTTCTATCTATTATGAAACTGCCTTTCCCTGGAGCTGGCTGCAACCAATTATTATTTTAGACGGCCAGTGTGAAAACTGTCTGACTATCACCTGATGGTTACCGCACATTCCTAGTGGGGTGGGGGGCAGCCCTCTCCTGCCCTCCTCATGCCAACTAGCTACCTACTCTAACATGTTCTTCACACATCCTTTTAGGTAAAATGATCATCAGTGCAGCTGTTTTTCAATAGATAGCTATCCTTTAATATATTTCTAGCCAAATATATTTTATATGTATTTCAGAATATAATACCTTTGAAAAGTATTTAAATAGCAGTATAAAACCTCTGGCAAACATTTATTGAGACCCTTCTATGAATTTTAAATAAATGCTGGCCACCAAAGATTCACACGTGGATAGACCCAGTCCCTTCCTTCAAGCAACTCATGCTTGAGTCAGGCAAAAGATATACACAGTAGTCATAGCTCAAGAAAGGGTTAATCAGTAAAATTTTAAAAGTAAAAACATAGCATTATCAAGTATGGGAGTGATCATTTCTAACTAGCACAATAGGAAAAACTTCATAGAAAAAAAGCATTTTATCAGAATCATGAGAGAAAAATAGAATTTCAACAGAGAGGGGTGTGGATCTGAAACCCCCCCACCAAGGGGTTCTTCTTGCCCACCGTATAAAGAAAAACCACAGCATTGTGGTAGAGAAAAAGTAATTTGTAACCACCCAAGGAGTTCTCCTTGCCTGATGCATAAAGACAGACCACGGTATTGCCGTAGAGAAAGAGTTTAATGGACATGAGGCTGACCATGCCATATGGGAAATGGAGTTTGTACTCAAATCATCTCCTCCAAAGCTGTTAGATTAGGGATTTTTCCGAAGGCAATTTGGGCGAAGGGGTTGGAGTGGCCAGGTAACAGGTACTTGCTGCTGATTGGTTGGGACAGAGATGAAATCATGGGGAGTGGAAGCTGTCCTCCTGTGGGCTGAATCGCTTCTGAATGGGGCCACAGGAATGAGGCTGGTGGGTCCAGTTAGAGCCATGGGTGTCAGGCATGCAAAAAACCTGAGAAGCAATCTCAAAAGGCCAATCTACAATAGTGGTATGATTTTCAGGAGTAACTGGGGAAGTTGCATGTCTTATAACCTCTGCAGTAAGGGCTGACAATCATTTATGTCTGCACCCCAGCAGCACTCAGGCTTCTCTCCTCTCCCCAGCCTGATGGCCTCCCATTAGCTTTACAAAAGCAGTTGAGTTTTAGGCAAGGCCTATTATCATTGAAACTACAGCCTAAATGTCTTCCAAAGTTAGCTTGGCCCAATAGCCCAGGAATAATTAGGGGAAAGGCAAGATGCCTGGTGGGTGGGTTAGCTCAGATCTCTTTCACTGTCATTATTTTCTCATTGACATAATTTTTGCAAAGGTAGTTTTTTTCAGATTGTTAGAGGAAGAGGGTCAGGATTCAGACCCCCAGAGAGGATTCTTGGATTTTACACAAGAAAGAATTCAGGGCTAGTCTGTAAAGTGAAAGCAAGTTTATTAGGAAAGTAAAGGAACAAAAGAATGGCTACTCCATAGACAGAGCAGCTCTGAGGGCTGCTGGTTACCCATTTTTACGGTTATTTCTTGATGATATGCTAAAAATGGGGGGATTATTCATGACTCCCCTTTTTAAACCATGTAGGGTAACTTCCTGACATTGCTATAGCATTTGTAAACTGTCATGGCACTGGTGGGAGTGTAGCAATGAAGACTACCAGAGGTCACTCTCATCACCATCTTGATTTTGGTGGGTTTTAGCCAGCTCCTTTGCTGCAGCCTGTTTTCTCAGCAAAGTCTTTATGACCTGTATCTTGTGCCAACTTCCAATTTCATCCTGTGACTTAGAATGCCTTAACCATCTGGGAATGCAGCCCAGTGGCTCTCAGCATCATTTTACCTAGCTGCCCCTATTCAAGATGGAGTTGTTCTGGTTCATATGCCTCTGACAAGCTCAACAGCAGAAATAAAGGCAAGGGGCTTTACAGAAGCTGAAGTGTTCATGGCACAGAAAGTAGAATAATAAGATTAGAAGCTGAACTTTATGGAGGAGGAGAGGATGGGGAGTTGAGGCTGGAAAATAATATCAGGTCCAAATTACAGAAAGTCCTTAATATTATGCTATGAAATTTGAATTTTATTTTATTCTATGTGAGGAGTCATTGAAGGTTTTGATCAGTAAATGGCATGAAAATAATTGTGTTCAAGGAAGATGCCTTGTGACTGTCAGGCATCTGAGCGCAAGCCAAGCCATTGCATCCCCTGTGACTTGCACATATATGCCCAAATGGCCTGAAGTAACTGAAGAATCACGAAAGAGATGAAAATGCCCTGCCCCGCCTTTACTGATGACATTCCACCACAAAAGACTTGAAAATGGCTGGTCCTTGCCTTAAGTGTTGACATGACCTTGTGAAAGTCCTTTTCCTGCATCATCTTGGCTCAAAAAGCTCCCCCACTGAGCACCTTGTGACCCCCACTCCTGCTCACCAGAGAACAACCCCCCTTTGACTGTAATTTTCCTTTACCTACCCAAATCCTATAAAACGGTCCCACCCTTATCTCCCTTGGCTGACTCTCTTTTCAGACTCAGCCCGCTGGCACCCAGGTGATTAAAAAACTGTATTGCTCACACAAAGCCTGTTTGGTGGTCCCTTCACATGGACACACATGACAGTGACAACATAAATGATGGACCTAGAGAGAAGGAAACAAGCAAGAAGGCATTTTGAAGAATTATTATAATAGTACAGGTGACAGACCATGAATGACTGAACTAAAACAGTAAGAGAATGGTGTTCAGAAAGACAAACTCTAAAAATCTTGGCTTAAGGTAATTGATTTAATAAAAAGTATCTGAATAAAGGAAATAAAGACAAGGGAAGATTTCAAGCAACAGCGGAGTGAAAAGACTTCTTAGATGAAATGCAGGAGGCAAAGCTGATTGGGGAAGGGGTGTTACAATTTAGTTTTGATCATATTGGGTCCAGTTTGAAAAAGGGACAATTGTACCTAGAAATAGCAAATTCTTTTATGGTGTTTTGGAAATAGCATCAACGAATTATTGGGACAAAAACTAGATTTCGGTGAGTTCACTCAGGGGATGAAGAGAAGATCACAAAGGTGGTAGATGTAGGCTTCTTTTGAGATAGGTACAGCTAACTGGGTTGGTAATACATGTATTAGACCTGTCTGTCAAATATATATTTTTTATATTAAAGAGGATTTGGAGTATGACTGTTAATGTCCAAAAAGTATTAGAAGAAGTTATGGCATTACACAAAAAGAAGGTAACACACAAAATTAGTATAGACGATGAGTTTAGGCAGACAGTGATAGCAGAATGATAACTGATTAGCTAAAATTATTGAGTTTGTTTACATGCTATTAAAGATGGAAAATTATTGTACTTTTAGAGAAAGACAGGAGACCTCTTTTGCGTTCACCTGAAACAATTATATGTGGCAGGTGGAAATTTTCTTAGGAATTGCTTCATCTCATTTTACTTGAGAACATGAAGGCAAGCAAACATCTCTACTCAATTCAATTTAAATTTCTCTTCATATTATAAAAACTACATACAATGCAGGCTTAATAATGTTAGTAAATGGAAAAAGTAAACAACATAAAAGTTTATGAAGGTTTCTTCCATTTTTATCTGTAGGTAGGACATGAATGATAAGAAGGCAATCAGATATATGTGAATGATAAGAAGGCAATCAGATACATGCATATGATAAGAGACTAGGAGAAAAATCTAAGATACAATCTCAAGCCATGCACTCCAAAGAAACAATAACTTCAAAGAAAACAATGAATAAAATGGCAAATCAAGGCACTGAGAGACTAATGTGGGCAACCAGAACTTGTTTGATATCATATGATGTTGAAGTTTAATCTAGAAATATTTCACAAAGGGTGTTAACTTACACAGAGTTGGGATTAATTAATTAGGGAAGATTTAGTGATAGGTTAAAGGGACACTCCACATAGAAAAGATAAAATGTTTATAACCCAGATGGGTGGAAAACAAATGAAAAATAGTGAGCAATAAGTTACTAATCTTTGTTCTAGTTTAGAGTGTGGAACAGGATAAGATCAGATGAGAAAAGATTACTTCTATATAGTGTCAATAAACAGAAAGTTACAAAGCAGATTACTGGGTTAAAATTAGATTTGAAAGTTACCCCTAAATTTTCAGCAGAACCAAACTATTTAATATAAAATCCAATTGATGGGGCAACTCTACTAAGTTAGAAGATGTCAAGGGAAATCATCACAGTTAAAAAGCAAATGGTCTAGAGAAAGAGCCCAAAACAGAAAAGCAGACCAGTCTCAAAGGATTCCCAATAAACACTTTGAATAAAAAAAGTTATTTAAAACTATTAACAAAAGAGTATTGGATTTCAAAACCAAGGAGCATTTGGCTTCTCCCTTCTTCATTATTGTCAGGTTCTGACCTTTTCACAACTCACCCTTAGTCTTTCTTTCCATTCAGATTTCTGGCACCATAATAGGAGAGTCTTTCATCTTCATAGAAAACTCATTCTAATAATTTGGTATATTTATTCCTTGATCTTAACAGCTTTAACTTTTATTTCACATTCTACAACTTCCCATTTGCAGTGTCACATTTTGGGTCTTGCCAATGAAAGGACATCCTTAAAGTGCTTTAAAGAAACCATATCAATCCAAAATTCTGTATCTATTAAAATCACTCCTCAAAAACAAGGTGGAAATAAGGACATTTTCAGAAAAAAAAAACTTGAGAAAAATCTACTCCTGGCAGACCTGCTCTGTAAGAAATAATGAAGGAAGTTCTTCAAGATAAGAGGAAATGATACCTGATGGAACCTCAAATTCACAGGAAGGGATAAAAAGCACTGGAAATGTTTAATTTGGTTCTAGAAGTTAAGACTTTGTGACACGCAATTGTTAAAAAAGAAATTTTTAAGGTAATTTTTCTCAGAGTTAATGGAGTTGTGAAGAGCTCTCTCATGAATAAATATGTAATTAATACAATTGATACATGCTGGTGTTCTACCAGTAAGTACAAATTTTTAAAACAAAAATTGAAAAGTGACGAGCATTTTTTTTCCAGGCACATTGGGACAAAGCTGAGCAAATTAATTCGGAAGTCCAAGAACCTGTGTTACAGAGGATCTGAATGCAGCCTTCTTAATTTTACTGTGGATGATACCCAAAGCTTCCAGAATTCAAGCAACCACAGGAAAGAATTCATACATTATGCAGATCTTGAAAACCTAAGACATTTTCTTTTGTGATTTTGGGTAGAAAGATTAACTTAAGTGATTGTCAAGAGTCTATGGGAAATGCCCGGGCCTGGTGCAAGGACAACAGAAACTATACCTACTTTGAAATAATTGCAAAAAATGTCAGGAATGTTACAAAGGCCTCTAAGCAAGCAACTTGGAGAGTTCTTGATACAGAGAATAGACTAGCCACTTATTCCTGGCAGACTGTGAATTCCACTAAAGCCTAAATCTAGCTCCTCCTGTTGTTGACTGTTAGGGAGTGCCAATCTGTTCTAACTCACACACACAGCATCAATACAAAGATGGATTGTATAATATGTATTTGTGGAAATGTGCCATCTACGAATGCAATTAAACTAATCAAGATTGTCACTTCATTAGTGTACAGGAAAAGAAAAATCTTCTCACTGAATTATCTATTTCCTGAATCATAGAAGCTTATTCTTATATATTTTAAAGGATGTTTAATAACAATATATCTTCTGTTTAATTATTTAACTAGATAATAATAGTAGAGGTAACTAAAACTTTAATTATAATTAAAACATGAACATCCTAAAAAAACGAAAAACATAAAACCATGGCACATACACATTTAACACAGAAAGGAAGGTTATGTTTGAATTTTGCTAAATGGTATAGTAGGTTATTGCTGGGGTGTAAAGGCTCAGTTTGGTTTTCAGCAAGCCTATCTGGAAAGGTGGTTTCCATGATGTGATAATTATCTGAGCAACGCATAGCTCACTTGTTAATGATCTCCTTCAATTTAAGTGGGAATTCCTCTGCCTCGGCCCACAAGCCTAATCAGTAGTGGTGTTTCATGATCATTTTTTTCTGGGTTGCTTACATTTTTAATTCTTCTCATTAACTGTTCATTCAGAAAATTTTTAGAATATAAAGCACACTATAACCACTTTAGATGTGACCCTCTGGTTAGTAATATGTACATCACATACCATTTAATTTCATCCAGATAATCTGGAGAAAAAACAGTATATAAAGGTATTTTTCCCACCTTCATTCTCTCTTTCATTTACTAACTAAATCTCGGATGTTGGTATTTAGTCTTGTTCTCCCTCCATTGGGAAATTACCTCATACCTTCCTGATTCATGAGCTATATACACAGATACTATAGGTCATTTCCTGCTCAAGTATTGTATCTTGGGAACAGAATACTAAGAGGTTAAAAATAACACAAGTACCACAGTCCAAATATATGAAATTATCTTTGGAAAAGTTCTATGATATTTTGCTTTGAGAAAGTAAAAGCACGTTTACCAGTTAATCAACACTTTTATTAAATATTTACAGGTACTATGAAGTATAATACATAGACATTGTATTCAGGAGGAGCAAAGAAAACAAATACGAAATATTAATGTAGTAATACATAAAAATATATGATGAAGTGCTAAGGGAGACAGGTTATAAATGCTATAAAAATTCACAGATGACCGAGAATCTAAATAGTCAAAGAAAGTTTTCATTGAGGCAGAGAGGTTGACTTAATTAATGTTTGGCCTTAAAAAGTGGATTCAATTTGGTCTATGATTAAGGAGTAAGGGCATTGCTAAAGAGCATCATGAGCAGTGATAAGGAAGGAAAGTCTATATGCAGAGGTAGAAAGAGGAATTAAGAACAATTGTGAAGAACATGTCAAAGGCTTAAGTTAGTAAGGCTGGAGAGAAGAATAGATCAATAACTGTATTAGTCTGTTCTCACACTGCTAATAAAGACATACTCAAGACTGAGTAATTTATAAAGGAAAGAGGTTTAATTGACTCATAATTCCACATGACTAAGGAGACCTGACAATCATGGCAGAAGACAAAGGAGGAGCAAAGTCACACCTTACCTGGTGGCAGGCGAGAGAGTTCAGGGGAACTCCCCTTTATAAAACCATCAGATCTCATAAGACTTATTCACTATCACAAGAACAACAGAGGAAAGACCTGCCCCCATGATTCAATTACCTCCCACTGGGTCCCTTTCATGACACATGGGAATTATGGGAGCTACAATTCAAGATGAGATTTGGGTGGGGACACAGCGAAACCATATCAATAACTAAGGTCAGATTTTTGAAAAACTAAAAAATTTCATGAAGACAGCAGGCATCATAGGTTTGGCCATAGTAAGCCCTGAGCATTTCCTGGGGCTAAAGGATCACAAGAAAGAAATTGTGCTGTAGGAAGTTTGGTCTGATATTTACACAGATTACCAATGAAATTAATGACACAAGGTTGGATCTGGATGTTGTTGTAATAATCCAGATACAGAATTATAAAATTGTGACCTCACATGGCGGGAGTAGGAATAAGTGAGTAAATCTGAGATACTTAAAAGTAAAACTTAATACAATCTGGTAGTAGTTATGATCATGGGAACACGAATGCAAAAACTGCCAGAGGAGTTTATAAAGCCAGGAAAGAAAAAGATTAATATTGCCACTAATCAAGATATTGACAGAGATAAGAAGGTAATTACAACATTATTTTTATTTAAACATAAGGAATTTTGAGTGAATAAAGAATATCCACATAGAGGTGTTTTATGGGAAGTAAAGAATACAAGACTGGAATAGAGATGAGAAGTCAGGGCTGCTGAAGTTGATTTGAGCATCATTTATTCAGAGCTACTAAATGGATTACACTCGCTAGGTCACTGGTGGCTCACGGTTAACTTATATATCAGCTCAACTGGGCCACAGGATGCCTAGACATTTAGTTAAACATTCTGGGTGTATCTGTGATGGTATTTCTTAATTAGATTAATATTTAGATCAGTAGACTGATTAAAGTAATTCATCTTCCCTACTATAGATGGGCCTCATCCACCCAGCTGAAGACCCAAATAGAATAAAATGTCTAAGTAAGAGGGTCTTCCTCCTGCCTGACTGCTTGAGCTGCGACTTTGGTCTTTATTCTGCCTTTGGACTCAAACTGAAACATCTACCCTTCCTTGGTCTTGAGCCTACCAGTTTGCAAACTGGAACTACACAACAATCTCTCCTGGGTCTCCAACTTGCCAATTACAGATCTTGGGACTTGTCAGCTTCTATAATTACATGAACCAGTTACTGATAACTTTATCTATCTATCTATCTCTCTCTCTCTCTCTCTCTCTCTCTCTCTCTCTCTCTCCTATGGATTCTGTTTCTCTGTAGAATCCTGATTTATATACATGGTTCCTTGGGTGATCTACTTTATTTTTTCTATCAGACTGCAAATACATAGATAACATAAATCATGAATTCTTAATCTTGTCTGTGACATTGCCTAGCAGCAACAGAAAATGAGCAATTCAGTTTCGGAAAATAAGTCAAAAAATGTAGACCCGAAGTTGAATATGTCCTAAGGAATAGATATAAATGGAAGTAAAGAAAATATGAAAAAAAAAAAAGCAGATGCTGTGAAAGTCAGTACAATATAGAAAGTTCTATGTGTTTGTTACTGAAAATTGAAGAAAATAGGAAATTAGTAAAAAGACTAGGGCAGAGAAGAATGGAGTTGGGTGATGTTTGGGGGTTGATTGTTGGTTTCTCTGCACTTATTTTTCTTTATTATGGAGGGGTGCTAGTGAAATTTCTGAAACAAAGAATGAAGAGGAGAGAAAATGTGAAAAGAAAAATTCAAATATTTACATAGACATTAAGTCAGTAACATTCTCTAATTTATTTCATATTCAGGCTTGGCTGTAAGGCCTTCTTTTAAAATGAGAGTAGTTTCTTTCCATCATAGTAAATAGAATTGCCCTAATGCTCTCTGGTGTTAACAATATGACAAATCATGATTCTCATTTTATAATATCATATCATTATCTTAATGATACTGGTCCATTTTTTGTACTGACAATATAGATGCAAGAAACAAAAATTACTTAAAAGCTTCTAAAATTCTGGAAATGGTAATGGAAAGGTTGAAAACAATAGTAGTAATTATCTATCTAAAACCCATGGATTTAGATATAGATAAAACAAATGTCCACTATTCTTAATACTTAAAACCAAATATAAATAATTTTAACTTTGGAAACAAATATGTTTATGTCTATGAAATTTAATATTTCAGATGACTCAAAGTAAATAATAATAATACACAAAAAATAAGATTGACTATTTTCAATTGCATTTGATATTTTTATTGTATCAACTTGACATTAGACTAAGATTGAAGTACCATATACTGAACATCTAATATGTGCTTAGACCATCCTGAAAATCACCCTTTAAGGTAAGTTGTTATTCTAAATTTACACTCTAGTGTACTAAAGTTTCAAAAGGTAAATTACCTTGTCAAATATTAAATAAGCTAATAAATTTGAAGCTGGGATTCTAGCCAAATTCTTTTGACTCCAGGTCCAGTCATTTTTCAGATTATATTTTGCTGAACTGGGTATAACTGAAAACTTTTTGGATGGCTAGGTCTCTTTTGAGACCAGAATGAGAAATTGTTTGATATGTTTTGGATAACTATGAGAACCTTGCTTGCTAATTAATTCCAAACCATCTATCGACCTCTGCACATTGCTAATCCTAAATCTCCACTATTGGGAAGCTATGTTTTCCAACTGGGTTTTTTGCCTGTGGTCACAGACATAGGCAATAGCCAAGCAATAGTATATTGGCTAACCCCAGAAAAACTAAAGGTTGAAGGACAATTATTTATTTGATAAGTAATTGTCTCTAACTTTCAAAAAATATAAATAAAAATATAAATAAAGTACTGGGAGCATTTACAATTATTCTAGACCTAAAATTTCTCACAGGATTATTTGGGCTAGGGATAACAAATAAAATATTAAGGAAAAACACTTAAAATAAAATTTGCAGGGAAAAATGCACTAACTTTATAATGCAGTTTATGTAAAACTTAGAAATTTTCTCCTCAGGTCTTTTCAGGAATTGGTCATTCTGTTTGACAGAAACAAAAAGAGTAATAAGATGAGTATCTAAAAAGCAAACACAATGGCCAGGCCACCAAATGTACCTCAAAAAAGTTAACTAGCAAGACATTAACATAATCAAGCTTACTGCAGTCACTTAGATATGTCAATTAATTTGTGAGTTGTTTTTATGTAGATTCTATTAAGAAAATAACATTGACTTTTAAACAAATGCAATCAGTAACTACAGGAATAACTGACTTAGGAAAATAAATGATTGACCAATAAATGTTTTCATTCTTTAAAAACTACTTTTGGCTGGGCACTGTGACTCCTGCCTGTAATCCCAGAACTTTGGGAGACCAAGGCAGGTGGATCACCTGAGTTTGGGAGTTCGAGACCAGCCTGACCAACATGGTGAAACCCTATCTCTATTAAAAATACAAAATTAGCCAGGCATGGGAGAACATGCCTGTAATCCCAGCTAACCAGGAGGCTGAGGCAGGAGAATCTCTTGAACCCAGGAGGCAGAGTTTGCGGTGAGCTGAGATGGCACCATTGCACTGCAGCCTGGGCAACAGTAGTGAAACTCCGTCTCAAAAAAAAAAAAAAAAAAAAAAAAAAACACTTTCACACCTGAATGACTAAATAATAGGAAATAATCAGGGTGTGGGTGGGGGAGAATAAAGCTACTGAAATATGGAAAGAAGGCTAAAAGACTAACACTACTTTTAAACTGATGTTCTATTAATGTAGACCCATACATCATATCACCATTACATTGTTTAAGCATTGAAGTCTGCACTGTAAGTAGCTCTTTAAACCCTTCCCTCCGTTTCTTTTCTCTCTTTTTTTTCTTCAATTGATGTGATTTTTTTTTTTAAATACTGACTCTAGACACTGCATTCTGAAAGTGCTTGGAGGAAGGGCATAATTCTTCCTATTCCAAAGTCAATTAAGCAACATGAGGAATTTGTATCCGTCTAAGAAATATTTTCCTCAATATTTCCTCAGAATTTAAGATGAATGTCATTTTTTCCAATAGGAAGAAACTTACATTTCATTAATTTGATGATAAAACAGAGATATAATACAATATATTTAATTCTGAAATATTTGCATAATAGAAGTAAGATGTAGTATCACTAATCCAAATAGTGACTAAAACAAAAATAATTTACATTCCGCTTGGCATTTGTTTCTGTATTTTTTCATGTAAAAGGCTTATTTTCTTATTTCTTGTTTATGCAAGTAATTAAAATTAATGTTTTCTTCCTGAATTGGATCAGACCAAATAAAGAATTCAGATTTTTTCCCCCACACACAAAACATCCATCCAGCAAGTACCTTCTTGTATATAAGTTGAATGTGAAAATTTAATGGAATGGTGGTTGCAGAAGCTCTCAAAGAGCAAGTCCTGACATTAAGAAAAACATTGTGAGAAAACCAAAGAGAAGCTATAACATGTAAAGCATAGGTAACAAGAGTTCAGAATTTCAGGAGACTAGATGAAATCTCAAGAAACAAGAAAAATAGGGGACTCATGAGAAGTGCTATGAATTGCTTAATATTTTTAAAACCTAGCTTTCTCAATTTCTTCGGAGCATTACTGAAAATGCACAAAAGACTTATGAAGAGAGATACATGATTCATTCTTTCAACTCATCTACTTATCACCAGTGGATTTGCAATATACATGGGAAAATACAGATCTCAAGAGTTAGAACTAGAATTTATCAACCCACAGATATCTGATGACATGATGGGAAATCTCTCTTGGATTTGGAAAAGCTGTGTGAGCTTTTCAATGCTGTTCAGAACCAGGAAATTACATTAGGTTTCTTTTTGTTACTAAAATTTGGCTTTTAGTCAGAGTTAAGGCCGATGTTAGGTGTAAATCATAAGAGAATTTGGTCCAACTAAAATATTATTTTTGAACTGGGTCTTAGACTAGACCCTCACATATATCAGCTGTTCCCAGGCAGAGTAGCAAAAAAAAAATCTGTTAAAAAAAACACTGTTTACTTAATCCTATCTCCTAATATTGTGCTTAAAAATGATTATGACAATACTGGGAAAAAGATCGGGCTTTCTGTTTTGCATTCATAGAATTGAACTTTAATTTAAATAATAAAGCAAAAGGATATAGGATCAAAAACATTTTTTTCATTGCTTAGTTTCTACAAGTTGTGACCTTTTTTAGTTTTAGGTAAGGGGAAACCTCTGTTAACACTTTCTGTTATCTAAAAGCTTCCTAGGACTCTGTCTCCTTTTCTCTCCTTTTCCTCACTGCCTGTCCCTACCTTGTTTCCTTTACTTTTGCACAGCCACGCTCTGTCAGTAGGATCTTTTCATTTCTCTCTATGGGCCCAGATGCATTCCAGACTGGGACATTGAGTACATCAGAAGTCCTATATCCTGTATCTAGTGAGTATTGAAGTTAGATCCTGTGGCCCATATCAACTCTATTCTTCAGCCTGAGGATTCTGGATGATTTCTCTCCAATCCTCTCATGACCTAGGGCACAGTTCCTACCTCATGCTCCTGCTTGGCAAGCTCATTCTCCTTAAGGGATTGTCATAGGTGTTTGAACCAGAGTGACTCCATCTTGAATAGGGGCTGGGTAAAATAAGGCTGAGACCTACTGGGCTGCATTACAAGGAGGTTAGGCACTCTTAGTCACAGGATGAGATAGGAGGTTGGCACAAGATGCAGGTCACAAAGACCTTGCTGATAAAACAGATTGCAGTAAAGAAGGTGGCCAAAACCAAGATGGTGACAAAAGTGACCTCTGGTTGTCCTCACTGGTCATTATACGCTAATTGTTATGCATTTAGTGTGCTAAAAGACATGCCCACCAGGGCCATGACAGTTTACAAATTCCAGGGCAATGTCCAGAAGTTACTCTATATGGTCTAAAAATGGGAGGAGCCCTCATTTCTGGGAATGGCCCAGCCCTTTCGAAGAAAACTCATGAATAATTCACCCTTTGTTTAGCGTATAATCAAGAAATAACTGTAAGTATAATCAGTTGAGCAGCCCATGCCACTGTTCTGCCTGTGAGGTAGCCACTCTTTTATTCCTTTACTTTTTTCTTAATAAACTTGCTTTCACTTTACTCTATGGACTCGCCCCAGATTCTTTCTTGTGCAAGGTCCAAGAACCGTCTCTTGGGGTCTGGATCGGGACCCCTGTCTGGTAACAGAATGAATCTTTGCCTTGAGCCCAGACTATTTCTCGTTCTTTCAGCCTCCTTCCCCAGCAGGCTGGATTCTGTACCCTGCTTCTCTTCCTGTGAATCACGGGTATTACCTTGAGTACGGCATGCTGCCTCCATGAGTCTGCCCTGTAAAAATGTATCTCCCACCACTGCTGATTATTTCCTATATTCATGGACGCTTGAACTAGGTCTGCAATTTCATACTCAGCGTGTTTTGTAGAATCGTTCATTCTGCTGTTCTTATTAGGGCCAGCCTCTTAGCTAGGTTTTCCCAGTTCCCATGGGCCTGGCTTCTTTGTTCCTTCCTGCTCACTCCTCTCTACATAATCTACACACCTAGACCCTTAGTGACACTATCAATTTTTATAACCATATTTAGGAAATATGTAGAGCCCTCTGCTTTCCATTACAGCTCTGTTCTTCTTGCCTCAAACTCAAACAGCACAGCATATCTTGTGTCCAAAGCCCATCAAAGGTAATGAAGAAAAATAATTATCTCCTGCTCATTTATTGTGCTCAGTTTCCCCATCACCCTCTCCAACAATGCACAATATAACCACCCTCCCACCAAAAATCACAGGTTGGTGAACAGAGTCTAATAAATGAAAAGGTGTCAAAGAAGGCCAGAGTGACTGCAGCCGAGAGAAACGTGGAGTAAGAACTGAGCTTAGGGAGGCATACTGAAGCCAAAAAGCCTAAGCCTTGTAGTCCATAGAAATGGAGTGATGTATAACTTGTTATCCAAATGGACACTATTCTGGAGTAAAAAGGAACACTGTCAATAATTTCACCAAGACAGTGATGTAAAATGTTACTATATAGGACTAATTGGAAAGTGTAGTCAACTTATGAATAAAGGAATTTTGTTTCTGGTCTAACAGCAATAAGGAATCCATTAGTGTGTTTTAGACTTGTTGTACATGATTTGATCTGCATTTCAAGAATGCATCTGCGGAGGAAGGATCAGTTCACAACATGGCCACAACCCCTCTCTCCAAACGGTCCCCTTTCAATGGAGGGTCTCTTGGTCATTACCACTGCCACCAACATGCCTGCTCCACGGCTATGCTTCCACCTGGTAATATTCTAAGACCACAAGACAATATGATTTCACACTTTATAGAAAAACTGAGTTAAACAGGAAGCATTTAAAGATGGTGTGGCTAACAATGGTGGTAGGCCTTAACAATGCAGACAGCCCTTTTTGTATTTGTGGGTTCCATATCCATGGATTCAACCAACTTCACATCAAAAACACTTTTTAAACCCCAATAAAAATAGCAATACAACAATAGAAAATAACACAAATAAAATAAAGAATGACAACTATTTACATAGCATTTCCATTGTATTACATATAGGTAATCTAGAGATGATTTAAAGCATATGGGAGGATTGTATAGGTTATATGCAAATACTGTGTCATTTTACATTAGGAACCTGAGCTTCTGCAGATTTTGGTATCCACAGGAGGCTCCTGGATTCAATGACCTTTGGGTATTGAAGGACAGGGATGAAGTATTCAATTTCAAGTGACAGCTTATGCCTTGTAAAAAAATAATTATTATGTTACTTTTTCATAGTTTTAAATACAGACATCTTGAAAAAGAAGTTAAAATACAGATCATTACAAAAAAGAAACTAAATGTTGCTATGATTATAGCAATCAAAAGTGTAATGATGAATATTTTAGGTGCACTTTCTTTAGCTATTCTCTTTCTCTCCTTTCTCTGTCTCTCCAATAATACTAAGTATAATTTTATTTCTAGTTTTTTTCACACTGTATTACATTATTTTTATTTTCCTATGTCATTACTACATCTTGGTAAATATTATTTTACTTTCTGTGTAATATGCCATCATATGGAGATATTATCTCTTAATAATTTCTCTATTGTTGAAAATGTTGATAAAAACTTTGGCAAAAATATGTATCTATACTTCAGAACATTTGTTTATAATGGTTTCTTAGAAGTGGAATTACTCTTAAATAAATAAAACCATAATCAAACTTCTTGATAGATATTGCCAAACTGCTTTCCAGAAAGTTTCATGTGATTTACAACCATATCAGCATTGTGGGAGAAAATCCAAGTCACTCTCTCAAGTTCCCAGTGTTGCCACTTGCTAATCTCTGAAAGTGGCCTGTACCATTACAGCTTTGTAGAGTTTATTGTGATTTTCTTTGTAATCTTTTTGTAAATGTCCCATGGACAACAGAAGTGTTTTGTTCTTTTAATTTTGAAGTTTGCTGAGAAAAGTTTTATACCCATTAATTAATCTACTTTACCAAATAAAATTTTCATCTTCTATGTTATCATGGATCTTATTTTTCTGCAATATACTCAAGGACGATCTATTTTGGGTTCGTCGATCAGTAGTAGATTAAAAATATATTTTAAAATTTTTCATTAGAATTAGTTTCTCCTCATATTTCAGACACTTTTGATTTGTCCATGTTTATGCTCTTCTAGATACATGAATATTGAGTCTCATGATTGTTGAGTCTTCCTTAGGAATTTTACCCTTTAGAAATAAAAAGTATTTTATGTCTATTTTCGTTAACATTAGTTTTTCTTTATTATTTTGTATATCCTTGCTCGCTTATTCTTTTTATACCTTAAAGTTTTAATTTTATTTATTTCAAGTTTATTTAACTAGTTCAAGTAGCAAGCATAACACTGAAATTAACTTAATAACACAATTTTTTTTTTTTTTTTTTTTTGAGACGGAGTCTCACTCTGTCGCTCAGGCTGGAGTGCAGTGGTGCGGTCTTGGCTCATTGCCAGCTCCGCCTTCTAGGTTCAGCCGTTCTCCTGTCTCAGTCTCCTGAGTAGCTGGGGCTACAGGCACCGGCCATTGCGCCCGGCTAATTTTTTGTATTTGTAGTAGAGACGGGGTTTCACCGTGTTAGCCAGGATCTCCTGACCTCGTGATCCACCCGCCTTGGCCTCCCAGCGTTCTGGGATTAACACTTTTACTTTTAAAATTTTGATCCTTTCATCTATTATATTTTTATATTCATTCTTGCATCTGTCATTTTGTATTATGGTCTTTTTTTCAATGTTTTCTTTCTCTTTTGTCGTTTTTTTGAGTTCAGCGTATGTGTGTGTGCTATTAAACATCCAATTCTAGCAGCATAATTTTCTCAAAGACATTTTTAAAAATCTGTGTTTAACTAAATGCCAAGGCCAATAATATATAAATAATTTTAAATTAAAGGTGTAGTTTCAATATTATGTTTTACCCTTCTCCTTTTCCAGATTTTACAAATTCAATTAAAGTTGTAAATACATCCAAATTTCTTTTTAAAAAAATATTTATCTTCTTTTTTTAAAATGGGTCATTCTGTTAGTTACCTCTATGTGCTTTTTTCAATGCTCAAATTATTCTAACCATGACTATCTCATTCCTGAGTTCCTTACTTCGATTTGTCTTTCATCTGCTACCACCAGAAACATACCAACATCTCTAGGCCTCAGGGCTTAGCTTTGGGTACTAGAAGAGGTATACCTCTCATCCCATCTAAAATCCACATCTCTCCTATAATCTCCTACCCCAGGTTGACACTGGGAATATGCACACGTTTTAGAAGACATCTCACTTGTCACCCTGCCCCTTCCGTGGGTGTGACAGAGCCTCATGGCAGGTTTCAGTGTCATTTTCTCTCCCTTAGGGCTGGAAACATGGTGTAATTTGCATTTAGGATCTAAGTTGGTGCACTTTCTTATTAGGGAAAGATTCTGCTATTCCCGAGCTCGTTGTTTTTGTTTCATTGTTTCTATTCTTTCATCCATTCGTTGGGTCTTTGAGTTCTCTATACTTACCACTTTAACACTATTATCTTATTTTGTTTGTGTGCTTTTTTTCCAGAAAAGGAAATTTACCAGTATTATTTTCCATGACATCTAGCCTGACTCCTTGTTGTTTCACATCCTTTGACAACTGTATTTTTCATATTTCTTGTCCAGGCTCCTAACTTTTCCTTTTATCTAACTCTATTGATATTCTTGTTGAAAGTCCTATTATTTTGTTGTTGTTTTGTTTGTTTTCTAAAACTATTTCTAACAGGTGATCCACTTTCCGTGTTCTAAAATGAGAAATCAAATCCTTTGGACACTCCACAAGCATCGCAGTGCCAAAGCTCTGTGGTACAGTTCTCACCCGTACTCTCCCTCCTTCCCCACTGCTGCTGTATCGCCAGTGCTGTATCGCCAAGGAGGAGCTCGTCACAGATTATTTATTCTTTAGGCCTGAACCTGGAAGTACCTTCTTGAACATTTTTGACTAGAATCTTCAGCAGTCCTTAACATGACTCAGCATATTTCCTGTGAAACTTTACAGGCTGAAGAATCACAGATGAACTTCCTTTTCCAAGTATGACTAAATAAAACATAATCATCAATATATGCTTCTCATACAAATAGGATTGCTTCAAACTGGCCTCAGTGATCAGTCTCTGCTCAGTGTTGGCACTATTGCCAATCGCACACTGTACGCCGTTTATACATTGCTGAGTGGCATGAGCTCTGCGAGTCAATGCTGGCCAGATGGAGAATGTGCAGTGACTCTCCTGCCTAACTCTCAGGACACTCTTATCTCTAACATTTAGCCCCCTAACCTAGACTGAATCCCCAGCACATTGCTCAGTTCAACTCCCATTCTTTTGCAGATGTGCCAGGGTCATGTATCAGTCTTCCAGGCAAATGGTTTCCATTAATCTAATACTATTTGTGATGGTTAATTGCATGGGTCAACATGGGAAGGCTCTGGTGCTTGAACAAACACCAGTCTAGATGCTGCTGTGTTTGTACTTTTTAAGATATGATTAATATTTACAATCAGTTGACTTTAAGTAAAGCAAATTACCTTCCATAAAGTAGGAGAAGCTCATTCAATCAGTTTGCAGACCTAATGAGCAAAGACTGAGGTCCCCAAAGATGAAGGCATTCTGCCTCACAACTGCAACATAGAAATTGTGCCTGAGTTTCCAGCCTGCTGGCATGCCCTGAATAGTTTGGACTCAAGAGTGCAACATCAACTTTTAGCTGAATTTCTAAACTGCCAGAATGCACTACAAATTTTGGACTTGACAGCCCCTACAATTGCATGAGCCAATTCTTTAAAATAAATCGATCTTTTCCTCTCTTATTTTCTGATGGTTAATTTTATGTGTCAACTTGAATGGGCTAAGGAATTACAAGATAGCTGGCAAAATACTATTTTTGAGTGTGTCTGTGACTGTGTTTCTGGAAAAGATTAGCATTCAAATCAGTAAAGAAGATCTTCCCTCCCCAAATATGGGTGGGCATTATCCAGAATGGAACAAAAAGGCAGAGGAAGGGTGAATTCTATATCTTCTTGAGCTGAGACATCCATCTTCTGCTTCTGGACATCAAAACTCCTGGTTCTTGGGTCTTCAGACTCTGACTTATACGGATTGAATTTCCCTAATCTGAAATTTCAAATCCAATTGCTCTAAAATGTGAAATATTTTGAGTGCTATGCTAACATGACCCTCAAAGGAAATGCTTAGTGGAGCATTTTCGTTTTGGGATTTTCAGATTTGGGATGACGAATTGGTGAGTATAATGCAAATATCCCAAATTCTGAAAATATTTGAAATCCAAAATATTTCTGGTCCCAAGCATTTTGGATAAAGAATACTCGGTCTGTACCATAGCATCCCACCCCTTACTTGGTTCTCAAGCCTTCAGACTCAGTCTATATTACAGCACTGGCATTTTTGTTTCTCTCATTTGCAGATGGCAGATAGTGGGACTTTTTGGTCTCTACAATTGATCATGCAAATCAATTTCCATGATCTCATTCTCTCTCTCTTGCTCTCTCTCTCTCTATATATATACACACACACATATATACACACATATATAATATATATGCCATATATATACACACACCTACACACATATATATGTATATGTGTATATACACACACACAAAAGCATATACATACACATATACATGCATATATGCATGTGTATATATGTACTCATCTATAGATGTACCTACACATATGCATATATATATGTATGTATATATGTATAAATATCCTATTGGTTCTGTTCATCTAGGGACCCCTAACGAACACAAAACAGTTGAAGAATAATAGGTATATTCTAGTACCACAGCAATATTTTCAATTTCTTACAGGTAACAGCATGCTGCCCTAATTTCTAGTGCTGGCGCTGATGTAGATTTCCCTCTAATTCTATATCATATTGCATATCTCAGTAGGAATATGGGAGAGAAGAAATAATTACTGCGCCATGCTGGTTTATTACGTCAAAGTATCAATTCAGCTATATTTTTCTTTAGTTTGTTTTAAATACTCTCCATTGGATAATTCAGCCATTCTCTTATAATACAGTTATTTACCTATTTGAAAAAGATTCTCAAATGTATATCTCAAGTGTCAAAAAAATTTCCAACTACTTAACTAAAGTTCCATCAGAACTTGAAATTTTTTCCTCAAATAATATTCAGTTTCTGCTCTCTGCAGAATACTAACTTTGACCAAATGGGACATGTAAAATGATTATGAACTGAACACTGTTCTTAGAAAGTATATGTTTGAGATGATGGATATGCTAACTACCATAATCTGATAACTTTACATTGTATGAATCAAAAAATCACTATGTACCCCATAAATATGCACAAATATTATTTGTTGATTAAAATATAAACAAAAATGTAAACAAATAAATAAAAGCAATATTGATTTTAAAGAAAGAAAGGAGCTATTGGAAGTTTATACTTGAGAATAGGGGAAAAAAGCTATGGTAGGATTTTTTTTCTTGTAAGTATATTTCAAAATACACTGAGACTGAAGGACAGGCTACCTATCTTAATGTATCATAGGAGATTTTATAGACAACACAGTGGGGACCAGACAAGGCTCTGGGTCCATCATGACTCAAACAGGCAGTTTCTCACTGAGATTTCACACACTTCAATGATCCGTCAGTTCTTTCTTCTTCAAACCTCTCTCAACATCACAGCAATTTATACAACTGCAAGACAGTCAGAAAAGTTGTCAGAGCTCATCTTGCTCATGTTTTCTGAATTTTAAATCAGTTGGAACAGATTTCTATTAGAAGACAAGGATTAGGCGCAGTGGCTTATGCCTGTAATCCCAGCACTTTGGGAGGCCAAGGCAGGCAGATCACGAGGTCAGGAGATCAAGGTCATCCTGGCCAACATGATGAAACCCAGTCTCTACTAAAAATGCAAAAATTAGCTGGGCACGGTGGCACGCACTTGTAATCCCAGCTACTTGGGAGGCTGAGGCAGGAGAGTCGCTTGAAAGCTGTAGGTGGAGGTTGCAGTGAGCTGAGATTGCACCACTGCACTCCAGTCTGGCGACAGAGTGAGACACCATCTCAAAAAAAAAAAAAAAAAAAAAAAAGGGAAATACCAGATGTGTTGTACAAAATTTAACTGAGTCAAGGAAAGGAAAACAGCATAATTGGAAAATGTTTAAGGAAGAATCTGTCCATTCATAAATATTATGCCATAATATTAGATCTGAGGCAGATAATTAGGGAAAAGGCATTTTGCTTGTGCTATAGGATTATGAAATACTCTATGTTGTAGCAGTTAAAGAATCATTATTAAAGATATGGAAAGTAGCTGTGTATCAACATGACATGTCCAATTCAAGGGTATGCATTCTTCTTAGATGGTAGATCTATAATATTATTTAAAAACCTAATTACTAGTCTTTCCTGGGATCTCAATTAAAATAATATATTATCTTGAAGCCATTTTTGACATCTCTTTATCATATATAATGAAATAGTTGATATTATTAAATAGACTTAATATTTTTGAATATAATTACTGGCTTGCATATCCAGCGTAATATACTGAGCACTCCCTTAGAATAATGACAATGTCTTATTTGCTTTTCCGTATACACAACTTAACATAGCGATTAGAATATGATAAGTGCTCAATAAAAGTTATAAAATAAAAAAGCATTAAGTTTACTGGAGGAAAAGACAAATAGTTGAATAAATAAACATAACACAAAATTGTAAATGTTACATACCACAGAGTAAAATGCATAGATATAGCAAAGAAATTTTAGAGAAAGGAAAGAAGAGAATACATGAAATTCTTTATAAAGCTTGTATCTGAGCTGGACCTTGCAGAATGGCCTGGTTTTTAAATATATGAAAATGAAAGTAAAGAATAATATGGAAAAAGGCAATAGTTTAAGTTAAAATAGATTATGGATAATATATAAGTATCAGTGAGTAACATACTTGGTAGAAGTGTAAGTGGTTTAGAGAAAAATAATGGGGAATTTATTTGGAAATGTAAATGGAAGCTAGATTATGCAATGCAAAGGCAATAAAATTTTCTGAACAGGAAGAAAAACGGAGAAAGCTACAGAACCAGTATGCATTGAGTGTATACTATGTACTTGGCACTTCCATGTTATTTCATTGAATTCTCTTCTTTGATGGCCATTTGTTCACCAAATATTTATTTTAACCTCTTTCTCTATGAAAAGAGAAAAGTTCGAGGCAGTAGGGATAAGATAAATCAAGAGAATACAGTAGTCTCATTTTATAGCCAGAGACATCAGTCTCACTGACTTTAAGCAGCAGACCTAAGGTAGTAGCCTGCTGGTAAGAGTCAATGCAGAGACAGAAGCTGTATCCATCTGACAATAAAACTAAATGATCATTTGTTTATTGTTTTCACTATAACATGCTAGTTTAAATCATGCCCATATTTGAATTTCAGGAAAGTTCATCTCACAGTACAAGATTGATTTTCCATTCCTAGACCCCCATCTTGTCTCCTGCTTTTATTATTATTTTCTCTACCTACTCACATCTTACTTGTCTCTGAGTGCCCAGCGCATCACTCCCTTTTGAACAGTTCCTGATCCTCCCCCGCACCCCATTTCCAACTAGCAACTACCTCTGAACTGTAATAACACAGACTGGCCACACTATTGACAAGGCTCAATAGTTCATAACTCGTTGCATGCTTATGAGCACAAACGTTTAACTCTATGACATGACGGTAAGTCCCTGGAATCTGAGGCTTATAAACCATTGAACATACCTGGAGTTACAGGAAAGTGAAATGGGCCCTCCGTTGACTGGAGAGAGGCCTTATCTGATGGAAGAGTCATATGTGTGCACAGATAGTGACAATATGATGTGATAATTCTATATAATTCTCCTCAGAAAGGAGTGAGTATACCTTCAAAAGTGCTTCACACATTAGCATGTAATTAGTAACTATTTTTTGAACAAAGAAGTTAAAATATTCATGTGCTTACTCATAATGTGCTTACAATATAATTTCTGATAAGTTCCTCTGGAGGTATTCATTTGAAAAATACAAAATGTGACAAGAAACATTACCTTTGATTTTCCTTATTGGAAAGCAGGAACATTCTTCCTACTGTACTCGACTGTGCTTATACCTTCCTTCTTCAGAGGTCTGGGTTTAAGATTCCCATGACGTTGGCTTTCATTCTGTTTGCTTTTTCTATGCCATTAGAAACAGCATTTTCCTGGTATTTGTATTGAAAATACTCTTGACTCACAGTATTTGGCTCTCTGGCCACAGGGTGCAAGCATGGGGAGGGGGTGCAGGAGGGGGAGAAAAGGGACTGTTCTACAGGCTGGCAACAGAATCCTAGAAGAGAATGCATTGAAACAAACCACACGCTGGATTTTCCCAAGCCCCCAAGTGTCTGGATTTCATCTCAACTGAGAATAGGGAAATAAAGACGAGCATTAGGACTGCTTGCTTTCAGAAAACAGAGTCTCTCTGTGGTCCCAGTGTAAAGAATTTATTTCTCATGTTTTAGAAAGCATCATTGTAAATAAACACATTCATGGACCCTCCTTGCATGCAATTCATGACTGTAGCCATTTATTTTCAAGTAGGCCTTTTGAGTTTCATTGACTGGTTTCCAAGATACTGGTGCCTTCAAAAAATTGGAAGTCAAAGGGAAGAAAGATGGAGCAAAAAAGATCTTTTGTCATCAAACTCCATTTTGTTAATACTAAACAACGCAGAGCAAAGCAGAAGAACATACTTACTTATCCTTTTTCTCACTATTCAAAAGATTCTGCTGAGACTGGAGAAGTATGCACAACCTCCTCAACCTCTTTTCTCAGCTTTTGGAATGTGTTCTCTCTCGTGGGGTGTGTTTCCCCTTGACTTTGCTGTGTCCTAGGATTTGACGGCTAATCTAAGCCAATAATCTCAAGTAGTTTTAAATATTATTTGGTGACAAGTGGTTCCAATTTTGAAACCTGAAGAAATCAAAGCCAAAGACACAAAAAGATAATATGAACAGTTAGCATTAGAGCTACATGTTCACCTGCTTTCGTAAATTGTGCCAAAAACCTGTAAATAATAAATATATATAAGTATATGAATATTTACATATATTCATATATCACTATATATGTAAATGTGTGCATATATATTCATATAGATATATATTAAAACAGCTGTGTCAAGGCAGTATAGTTTGTACAACGAAATATATCTCATATTGAGTCTCAACTCTGTTACTGATTGTTGACCTTGGGCATACTAACCTTCTGAGCCTCATGTTCCTTATCTGTAAAGTCAGAATAGTAATGTTCACCTAACTGTTGTTGATAGAATAACATTTACTAATATGCATAAATATTTCACCTAGCAGATAACTTGGTTTATAGCAGGAGCTCAAAATTATTATTGTTGTTGCTTTTGTAAAGTGTCCAAGATTCACCTTAGAAGATAAATGGAGAAGTTAAACAGCCCAAAACATACAAAATCTTCCCTGTTAGGTTTCCATTTAATTTCTGTTTGTTTCTTTCCCTTCTCCTGCCATGACTTAAGTGAGCTCACCACCAGTATGATTCCAAAGCAAAAGATGTTTGGTCAGCTGGATACCAGGAGAATAAGCGTTATTTCATTGCTTAAATGATCCCTTTGTAAAATGTTGTTTCTCATGTCTCCCTGTATCATAGTCTTTGATTTTAAAAACCATTCACACAATGGAAAAAAAAAAAAGTCCATTTAGTCAACCCACTTAATGAGCAAGTCAATTCCATTTTTTAAACTGTCAATTCTGTTGCTTTATAGAATTGGCTTTTTCTCTCTCCCACTGGACCAATCGATTAAGTTACAATAATACAGTCTGTGTGGCTCCATTACATTGAATTTTCCTGCCATTGGCTGTCAAAACAAAAACAATATTCTTTCTTTAGCAACTACAAAGAACTATTTTCTTCACTAGTTTGATTTCCTAGTAACACAGAATCACGACTTAATTGTCCACAATAGTGATTTGACTTTAAGCCACAATTATTATGGTAACATCACCCCCAGCGTGTGTCTCAGGTAAAGGTTATGAACTAATTCCCACCTTCCAGTAGCAGTACAAATGGCATCTAGGGATTATCCTTTTGCCAGGAACCTGGTCTGATCTATTTCAGCTATAGAGTACACTGCATCATTCAGGAAGTGTGAAAGCTCTTGCCAGTTTATTTTAGTAATAAGAGGTTAAATGTTTTATGCAGCTTTTCAAATTGGAGAGGAAGACATTAGTACAAGTTTTTTCTAGCCTTGTGGAACAGTTTGATAAGAATTGGCCTATTAACAAAGCAAAATATTTGCCACAACTGATATCTCCATACTTGACTTGTATTAGAGATCTCTTTATACATTTTTCTAGCACTTCATATTTCATCTATGCTTTGGAGACCTAAAACTCTCATTACTTTTGAGCCAATTGCTTTTGTTCTTTTTGTAATCTCTCCATTTTAATTTCAACATATGAGTGTAAAGTTAGTACCTAGAAATTACATATACCTTTCTGGTTTATTCTAATGGCCTGTGGCCAGTCAACACAAAGATTAAGTCTTGAAATGTAACATTTTTTTTCCTCGTCAGTGTAATTGGACATGCTCTGATGGTAGCACTAAAGTTTTTACCTTCCTGGCTTTTTCTTGGAAGAATGAATTTACTGAATGTATTAGACATAATTAAGCAAGAAGCCAGCATTGTTACTTTTGTTATTTCAGGGAGAAAATGGTGCCCCTGAGGAGAAATACTTCCAGGAATGGCCAAAAATAATAAAAAGAATCAAAATGCTCGTCGTTTTGAGTTCCCTCAATTGGGCAACCGGTAACTCTTTTGTCCTTCTTCTGTAGTGTATGAATCATTTCCTTTCTGGCACAAAATAGGCTAAACTTTCAGACCTATACTTTCTTGATGCTCAATATATAATAAATAAAGTTTATTATATAGTGATAGGATATGTCATTATCCCTGATAATATTAAGGGATGGCAATCTCTTTATTAAAATCTGATCTCTCCCAATCATAGCAAATATTCAGAGAGATGCATGTCATATCAGGATTGCGTTAGTGGTGAGGATAAGGGAGAGGATATTTTAACAACTGTAGCATCCTCCTTAGCATGAAGATATTTCTGTGCCCTGTGTCTCTCATTTACCATGTCATTCCCTACAAGTAAAAAACAAAACAAGAGAGAGAGAAAGAGAGATGTCCAAATAACAATAAGAGTTTCCTCATCTTCATGGAAGTCTGATTACTTTCCCAAGTCAACATGGGATCTTGGAAGACATCTTGAAGACTCCCTGCCACACCTTACAATCACAACTCTGTGCTCAACAAATTATCAGTCCTCTAACCCTCTAGCAGAGCTTTAGAATTCGTATAACATCCTAGGAAATACTGCTTATTTGGTGAGATACATACAGGATATTTGAGTAAAACACTTCTTTATTAACTGTCAAATTAAGTGATTTCCTATGAGGTTGAAATGAGAGATATTTTTAGACTTCAGTAGTTATTAAATTTTCATGGTTGTAGTAAGATATGAATGAACATTTCTGACCATATCCTCTTCTATTGAATAATGACGTGCATCACTCAATTTTTGCAACGTGTGCATCTTTTTTTTTTGAGACAGAGCCTAATTCTGTGCCCCAGGCTGGAGTGCAGTGGTTTAATCGTGGCTCACTGCACCCTCTATCTCCTGGGCTCAGGTGATCCTCCCACCTCAGCCTCCCAGATAGCTGCCACTACAGGCATGCACCACCACACCCAGCTAATTATTTGCACTTTTAGTAGAGACAGGATTTTGCCATGTTGCCCAGGCTGGTCTTGAACTCCTGGACTCAAGCAATCTGCCCTCCTCAGCCTCCCAAACTGCTGGGATTACAGGTGTGAGCCACCACACCCAGCCCAAGTCTTTTACATACACTTTTTCTATAATTACTATTAAGCAAATAATATAACCCTCTTCATGTGGTAAAGTTCTTATAGTTAAAGCAGAGGTTTCCAACTAAGTGTAGTATTGCCCCCACCTTCACATCAAGATATTTGTCAATTTCTGAAGACACTTTTGGTTGTTTACAACTGGAAGAAATGATGTTTCTGGCATTTACTGGGTAGAGATCAGGGATGTTGCTAACTATCCTACAATGCATAGTACATGCCTCTCCCATCCGCCAAGATAAAAGTAAATCTCCTACCACCCACCCTGTTTTATTATTTCTCTGAGCTTTTCAATCTCAACGCTATTCACATATCTAGTCCAAATGTCAATTGTACTGAGACTGAAAAACTCGGAGGAATCACAAAACAGGTGACTGGTGGGAGAGGACTTATTTACTAAAGCAATTTCACTCATTTGCAGTTTACATTCTCAGTAGGATCAATGGGCACATTATTTGTTGAGTTTCTATCATTCATTCTACAAGATCTTTGTGTGAACCTACAATATTCCAGGCATTGATTATATAGTGATTAGCAAACATGGACGTTGTTCATTCTTTAAAGAGCTTAAGTCTAGTGGAGTCAGATGAAAGTGTGACAAGGATGCATATTCACTTGCAAACAGAGATCATTGAAGGAATGCAATTTGACTCTATGAGAAGATTAACCAAGGAAACTGACAAAATCTATGGCTAGAGAAGGTTCCCTTGTGGACAGGACGCTTCATCTGAGACCCAGTGGGTGAGTCTTAAGAGGTGAATTGGTGAAGAGCAGGGGAGGTATATTATATTTGCAATGCCCTGTTGATAAAACACAGAGAACAGGGGGAATGGCCCCATATGAAGCTGAAGAAAGCGTGGGCCAGACAATGCCACGCCTGTGATCCATATTAAGAATTGTGATCTTTATAGTACAACCAAGAGGAAGCTATCAACAATTTTTAGCAAGGTAATGAGAAGATTAGGTTTATTTTAAGATCCTTGAGCAGTGGGATTAAAAACCGATTGCTCAAGACCTAGTGCTAGTGTCAACCTTGAAGAAAGACTGGTGCAATGGCACAATGTTCTGTTGTTATCATTTCCTGTTTACTAAATCATCAATGACTTGGATGAAAATATAAAAGATGTGCCAAGCAAATCAACAGATGGCACAATCCTCAAAGGAAATCCTACTATCACATATTATGATAGACAGCAAAAAACTTAAAATCCAAAATTATTTCAACAAACCAGATCACTGAGCTGAAACTAAATAGGTGAAAGCTGCAGGAATAAATGTAAAAACCTCAATTTCATCTTTTAAATAATTAAGTTTAGAGGCTCAGTTGTAGGACTGGCTTTGGCAGTCGTTCTTGTAAAAATATTTAAATGTTTTAGCCTAATATGAGTCATTATGTTATGGTTGCATAAAAGAGCCAACACAATCTCAGGTTCAATTAATGAAAAAAAAATAGCCTTTGCATTTGCCAGTCCATGTGGATGATATGGTACTCAGTCTGAGTACCATATCACCATATCAAAAGCAAGATATTTGGAAACTACAATACATCTAGATAAAGGCAAACTCTATGGTGAAGGAAACCATGAGAAATGAGTCTATGAATTAGAAATCATAATAAAAATTTTTCAGACAAGAGTTGCTGAAGATTAAAACATACTATCTCACAGTGTGAAAAGCTCTCCATCATTTATAAATTCAAGCATAGGCTAAGAATATTTTCTAGGACACTCTAAAGGGGACTCTCTCAATTGGAAGAGAGAGAGAGCTAAATAGATGAGTTTGGCATTTTCTTCCAATTCTGGAAGTCATTAAAGTCTACAAGCATGAATCCTCATTTTCATTTGCTTTTCTGGCTGTCAAATATCTGAATTCTCTTTCTACACATGGTAAATTTTTCACTTTATAAGTCTTGGTGGGAGACAGGGCCTTTCTTCACCTACAAAAACTGAAATTGCCAACTCCTCATTTTACAGCCTCCCTAGCATGGAGGACACAGAATTCATAATCTCAGTTCAGTAGTCTGAGGTACCTGTTGGGAACTTTGTATCATGGGCTAACAAGGCAAAAGCAGAGAGGAACAGATGGTTCCATCAGATCCAGAAGCAATATTCATGGGCAGTGGCCCCAGCTCAGCCATGGGCCATGGCAGCAATGCTGGTCTTGTTTGTGCCAATGAAAAGATTCAAACTCTGTAAAATATTTGAAGAGATTTACTCTGAGCCAAATATGAGTTACCATGAACCATGACACAGCCCTAGGAGATCTTGAGAACATGTGCCCAGGGTGGTCTCAGGCTACAGCTCGATTTTATATATTTCAGGAAGATGTAGAAAATCAAGTAATACATGTAAAGTGTACTTTGATTTGGTCTGGAAAGACTGGGACAATTCAAAGCTGAGGATGAGGGTGCTTCCAGGTCATAGGTGGCTTCAAAGATTTTCCGATCAGCAATTGGTTGAAATAGTTTATCTGAAGACCTGGAATCAGTCGAAGGGAATGGCTAAGAAAGGGGGTGTGGAGACCATATTTCTTATCATGCAGATGAAGCCTCCAGGTAGCCCATTTCAGAGAGAACAGATTGTAAGTGTTTCTTGTCTGACTTAAAAAAGTGCCAGACTCAGTTAATTCTCCCTGGATCAAAAAAAAAGACCTGGAAAGGGAAGGAGATTCTCTACAGAATTCAGGCTTTTTCCCACAAGAGACAGCTTTGCAGGGCCATTTCAAAATATGTCAAAGAAATATATTTTAAGGTAAAACACTTCAATTTATTTCAGGGCCTGCTGCTATCTGTCATGTGAAGCTATATTAAAATCAGGTTGGAATTTGGTGCCTTATTGCTACAGAGTCTATTTCATCAATCTTAAGATCTTTTTTAAAGTTAGTGCTAGTCAGTTGTGCCTGAATTTCAAAGGGAGAAGGGTATCATGAGGCATGTCTGACCCCCTTCTTCCCATCATGGACTGAATTGGATTTTCACGTTTACTTTGGAATCCCCTTGGCAGACAGGGAGGCCATCCATCAGTTGGTTGGGGGAGCTTAGAATTTTATTTTTGGTTTGCATTTATCACCCCTTTTTGACTGTGGTCCTGGCAGCAGCCCAATCTCCGTTATTCCTGCCTGTTTTCCAATCCAGGTCCTTCAGCCTTTCCCAAGACTCTGTTTTCCCCAATATCGTTTTAATAAATGTATTTTTAACTTAAATCATTTAAATTTGGTTTTTGCTCCTTAAAATAACAAATCCTGACTGATGCAGTCTCAAATGTGATTTCACCTAATGTTAAAATCTACATTTCTAAAAGGTGCTGAAAGACAACATGTCAAATTCCAAAATGAGACTCCTAATCACCATGCTCAGTTTTACCAAGGGGATGATTCCAAGGCTTCCTTCTTGAATCTGCGGACTTTAAACCAGATCAAAAATATAGACACAAAAACAGGAGAGGCCAGGCATGGTGGCCCTCACCTGTAATCCCAGCACTTCGGGAAGCTAAGGCAAGAGGATTAGGGCTCCTTGAGCCCAGGAGAACGAGACCATCCTGGCCAACATGGTGAAACCCCATCTCTACTAAAAATACAGAAATTAGCTGGGTGTGGTGGTGCACACCTGTAATCCCAGTTATAATACTACTCGGGAGATTGAGGCCCAAGAATCATCTGAGCCCAGGAGGCAGAGGTTGCAGTGAGCTAAGATCACGCACTGTACTCTAGCCTGGGCAACAAAGCAACACTGTCTCAAAAAAAAAAAAAAAAAAAAAACAGAACAAAACAAAACAAACAAACAAAAACACAGGAGAAAGTCTGATAAGGATATTGTGAAAATATTTACAGCCAATCCTCATTATTCATTGATATGATATTTGCAAAGTTGCCTGTTTACTAAGATTTATTTGTAACCCCCAAATCAATACTTGCCACACTTTTGTGTATAGGACATATGCAGAGTAGTGAAAATTTCGAGGTATCCTATGTTCATGTTGTCAGCTGAGGTTGAACAAGGTAACACTCTGCCTTCTTGTTTCAGCTCTCGTGCTGTAAACAGGATTGATTTTCAGAGTACATTTAGTGTTAGGTTTTCTCACTTTTTGTGACTTCTGTTGACTTCGCTGTTAAAATGGCCCCAAGCATAGTGCTGAAGAGTTCTCTAATGTTCTAAGTATAAGAAGGCAGTGTTGTGCTTTATGAGAAAGACATGTATTAGATAAGCTTCCTTCAGCCTGAGTTGTAGTGCTGTTGGCTGTGAGTTCAATGGCAATGAATTATCAGTGTTTATTAAATAAAGTGTCTTTAAACAGACGCACAGAGAAAACAAGGCTAAGTATTGATGGGTTGGTAAAAATGCTGTGACCAGAGATGCAAGAACCTAACCCTGTAATTCTCCTAGGAGCAGTGGCTCAGTATTTGCTAATTCAGTGTTCCCAGCAACTTTGCAGAACAAAACCGATGCAAATAATGAGACTGTATTTGAGGAGTCACTGTACTGTGAGTACTCATCACATCTCAAGGGTGAAGGGGAAGTGAGGGCTTACTTTTCTCCTCTCAAGACTAGAGACTAGCTTTCATAGGACCAGTTGAGAGTTTGTGATATGTTTCACAAAGTCAGGGCTATGATGAAATATTATCTGACCCCAGGATCCAGCCCCATGCAAGACCTAGCTATGGAGGAGAGGTTTAACTCAAGTTTGTAATTTGGTTTATTACATGCATGGAACTGACATTTTAATTTCTGAATCAAGATTATGTTTGTGATTTACTGTGTCTATAGAGCTACATGTTACTTAAGAGTCATCAGAAAAAGTCATTGGCCTGCCAAAGTTTTCATACAGCAATGAGAAAAAATTCTCCCCACTGAACGGGGGTGGTAGGAAACAATGATTGAGTGTGGTTTAATGATGAGTTCATGCTTGTAAGATGAGTTATCTGTGCTCATATAGAATTTTGCTGTACTGTGTGTGAGATACCTGAGTGCTTGTTACTACTCACCATATGACAACCGTGGCCAAGGTATTTACCCTTACGAAACATGAATTGAGTTACATATAAAGTACAGATGACAACACTATGGCAATAGTATTTTAGGAATATAATTTTGTAAACATTGCCCTTGGACCAAACCCAGATAAAAGGACAAAGGTACAGATGAAATTTGGCTGCCTCAGATCCATTAAGTTATGGTCCTCCTGAATGGCAGCACCAGAAGCTCTGCGCTCATTAGGGAGCTGAGGGCAAAGTCAAGCCAAGGTAGGCATTCCTTCCTTATGTGGTAACCTCACTTCCAATAAGTTTCTATGTTCTTGGCAAAATAAACAGGGAAATTCTAATCCTACCATGGAAATATATGGGGACTTTTCCCAAGAATCCATGTTCTACATGAAATGTTTGCAAGAAACCACTGTGTGGGTTTGTATAAGAATAAAATAGAATGGAAATTATGCATATAAACCATTTTATAGTATTTGGAATAATCAGTTTTATTTTGAATTACCAATATCATTAATATTATTTAGATATGCAATAGATCCAGTATTTAAATACACCACTCTTTTTTTTTTTTTTTTAACAGTTTAATTGGTTATCAGAAAATACAGCTGAACAAGACATCTGGAGACTATGATAGACTGATGCCCCATGCCCAAGTTAACTCTCTAACCTTCCAAGATTTTCATCATATTTTATAATTAGTGGGAAATCTACAATGTTGTTCCTTAATAATGCACTTGGATTACAAATAATATATTTCTTATATCTATCTAAATTTTCCATGGGTAAAATTTTTACTTTTTTTTTTTTTTTTTACTTAAAAATCTACACAGATGAAATCGTAAATAGCAATCGGTACATCAGAGTGCTCCTCCTCCCACCCCTTCCTCACACTGTCACTAAGTTGCCATATCCCTTCCTCTTCTCCAGGCTCAGCAACTCAACTCTTTCATTTATTACTTTCCCTGATTTCACATCATTTTATTCTTTTTTATTATAGCCTATTCTCGTTTAATTTTATGTGTTGCCAAACTTGGATATAATAATTTAAAGGTTCCATCCATGATTAAATATAATGAAAAAATTGTTTTTTAGCATTTAAATAATGTAACATTCAATATACTACTGTGGTAAATCTTCCTTGATATAATAGGATTTTTAAAAGAAAGCATCCCGTTCACAATAATTGGTTGACTACACAATTGCATGGGCTCCATTAGCTCTATCCTATCTAGGCAAGTCAGGGTTTATCAGTACAAAGAGTTTCACTGGATTCAATATCTATCTTGAATGTGTACCTTGAACATTCCACTGTAAGAGGCCCTAAAAATAAAGTCTGAGGCAAAAAGTGCAAGCAAAGGAGAAATTTAAAATGCAGTCAAATGGTTGAAATGAAATCAAAATTGTAAATGATAAAGTATCCAAATCCCACTGTAAGAGCATAGATCCAAAAAGGAAGGGAAGTTAAATGGGAAAGTATTCATCTTCGTTTCTCTGACATGCAGCAATTTTCCTGGAGAGACAAAAGGTTTAAAGAAATTCAAAAACCAAATACTAATTCATCCAGTAGTTAAGTTTAATAGAAAAATAAGCTTTATTAAGGAAAGTTTTTAAACCTTCCTTTTCCCAATCTGAGGCAGCACAATTTTATAAACATATTTGGTTTTTAAACTAAAATTTTTCTTCAATAATCTGTTCTCTCTTAAAAAGGGGTGAACAAATTAAATGATAGTTTGTAAGAATATGAATCTTATTTCTAATGAGACCTGATCCTGAGACTTTAACTTTCATCTGAACCCAGGAATTCCCCTATAGTTGGCAAAATCTGATCAACTCCTGGAAAAGAAACACATTTGGGGTTATTACTTTCTCTTTAGTCGTAATTTGAAGTGGCCTAACAAAAGCCAGAATATTCACAATAATTATAGAAATAAATTTCAAGACACTTTAGAAATAATTAAAACTTACAATGTATTCCCAGGTCACTGAGGAAACAAAATAGCCCCACTATGTTTAACTACTTAATTGGTCAAAGACATAGGAAAAAAATATTTTATATACTCAACAGGTTCACCTCAGTCCCATTTGCATTGGCAGATCAAATGCACTCGACAAGGATTACATCAAACACAATCAGAAACTGGGTTAAGATTCTAGAAGATGCCACAAAATAAAAAGGAATGGTGGAATAAATTCATTACCAGATTAAAACTATAAGAAATATCTGAAATGTTTTTTATTAGGGCAAATGAGTGACTACTTGATATACCATCAAGGAAGAAAGATCTTTACAAATTTTAATATTGCAGGAGAGTACAGAATAGCAGAGGAATGTAAAACATTATTATGTGTATTGAAGAGTGATAGTTCTCAATGATGTATTTTAAACCAATATTTCTTTATTTCACTTTATTATATTTGTTATATGAATCCTCCATTAGATAATACAATTCTCAAAAGTTTCCCAAAGAAAGGTTTTGTTTAATTCATCTTTAAGCTTAAGCTTATAGTTTTAACATGTTATCCACCTCAAAGATAATGCAAAATGCGTACTTATTAAATTAACAGTCAATATTGTTTCATATTGATATTTGAATTCTAGAGGGCTTAATTAAAATTTTATTTGATGTTTTGATATAAAGAAAATAGGGAAAGACTTGAAGCCAGAAGGCTTGAGTTCTAACTTTTCAGCAAACTAATTGCATGTCTGTTCTTGTTCTCAATTAAATGAGAATAATAAGTAAAAAACACAATCATAATTTAATGGCTTAATTAAAAATGAGTTCAATGCTAAATTTTAAAATGATGCACCTAGAGTAATAATGTGCAACTTCAGATAAAGTCACATCATAAACAAGCAAATAACAGTCATTTGTCTGCGTTAAAAATAGACTACGCTATAAAGGCATTTATTCTTTCTGGGCTGAAATTTTGGGAGACACTCTCAGTCTTAAAATCTTACAGTAACCTCTTATCATGAGGACAAGCCAGGATTTCCAGATCAGCTGCTGAAAGCATGGGAGAAGGGAATCAAATACAAGCTAGGCAACAGCATTTTTCCTCAGTGTTGGCTAGGGAAAGCTGCTGCTAAAGAACAATAGGGTGGTAGGTTTGTAGGGTTTTTTTGTTACGTTGTTTTTGATAATCTACAATTTCTAGTTTCTCACTACTAACTGGATAACTTATTTGAAAAACAAAATCAAAGACATTTCATCCTTTACATAGGGCTGTCATTAGGAGGCGGCCCACTTGTGAAATAGGTATTCACTCTATTGTTAAAAACGGGACTATAGAATATAGAACATTAACACAAGTTAGACATAGATAGGCATAGATAGGCAGATAAGTTAGCTGGTATGGCAGACATAGTAACGATTTGCCAACGTCTATGCCCATCTCTTTTTCCAGACATGTGGAAGAATTACAACTTCCCTACTCCACCCAGGCTGGAGTGCAGTGGTGCCATCTCGGCTCACTGCAAGCTCCACCTCCCAGCTTCATGCCATTCTCCTGCCTCCACCTCCCAAGTAGCTGGGACTACAGGCACCTGCCACCACGCCCGGCTAATTTTTTTGTATTTTTAGTAGAGACAGGTTTCACCATGTTAGCCAGGATGGTCTCGATCTCCTGACCTCGTGATCCGCCTGCCTCAGTCTCCCAAAGTGCTGGGATTACAGGCGTGAGCCACCACGCCCCGCCCTTCCCCTCCTTTTTGAATTTGAGTATGGTGGCATGATTTCTTCTAATGAATGAAATATGAACGAAGGTAATGAATGTCACCTTGGAGTAGAAGTATTCCAGAGGTGATGTGCGTTCTCTTGCCCTGCTCCTCTGAATGGAGAGACTATGGGTTTCACATGCCACAGCCCAGCTGGCAGAGCATCTCTCAGCCTGGGTCACCAGTTTGCTGTTTAGAAGACCGTTGACCTGGAGAGTTATCTGGTCCTGCACAAGACCTACCCGAACAAGAAATAAACCTTTGTTTCAGTACACCACAAAAATTATGGTGCTGTCTGTCACTAAAACATCCTCCAGATTATTAACATAGTTGGTATATGATATAACCCAAAATACAAAAGACTTGAGTTTGATATGAGCCCTTGGTAAGCAAGCTAAAGCAGGAAACCAAAAGGTGATCTGTAGTAGAATTGAGTACTTGCTAAAGTGAATTTATGGATCAGGTGGTACAAGTCAGCCCATTTTGATCTCAGGCTTTGCAATTTGCCCATTGCATTGTTTTGAGTAAAGTTACTTTACATCTCTCAATTTCCCCACTTGTAAAATGAAAATTGTAATCCAAAAATAGATTGGGGTTATGTCTATGGTAAGATTATGTCTACAAAGAGTTTAGTATAGTTGATCCTTAACCCATTTTGTTCTCTTCTCATATTTTCCCTTTATTCATATAAGCACCTACTATATTCCCAGAAAGAAAAGCTGATGTAGTAGGCATTGAGCCTACAGCAATGGACAAAGCAAGAAAAGTCTATCTCCATATATGGCAATGAGCTGCAAAAAACTGGGCATTCAACCAGGGGAATTGCACGGTTAGTGACTTTCGGCAGGAGATATCTAATAAGACCTTTAAATGCTTTTAAAAAATAATCATAGTGTAAGGGCTAGACAATACATTTACCTTTCTTTAGTGGGAAATAGGACCAGGCTGCAAACTGCACGAGGTAAGGAATATTACTCATCTTATTCACAGTTACATGTTCAGTGCTTTGCATAAAGCTTAACCACAAGTAGGAACTTTGCAAACATTTGTTAAATTGATGAATAAGTGAACAAACTAAGAGAACACCAACTAGAGAACAGAATAAAATGTATTGATCACAGCCTATTTTCTTCCCTTACTTTATTTAAAGCTCTTCTCTGGGTGTTAAATGTAGGTAAGTGAGCAAAACAAAGTGCCTGTCACCATGGAGCTTCTCAAGAGACTTAGAATTATTTTCGATGACAGATGGATGGCTGGGCCCACTTATGTTCTGAAGAATCAGATTACTTGGTGATCCTACTTCAGTGGACTTTGGCGAATGGTAGCGTCATCAGAGATTAGTTTAAGTGCTTATAAAATAGTTGGCAGAAAAGTACAAGATTTACTATGTCTATGGTTTAATTTCAGAAAGAAAATGGCTGCTGAGGTTTGCATTACAATTTGCACTGCTATGTCTGTTAATTGTTTCTACTTATTAGCCCATGGGTTCATAATTAAGGCAATTTTGGCTGGACAGGAAAAACTAATACATTGGATTTGTTCTAATAACAGTGACTTAATCTTCTGCTTTTGATGGGAACAAATAATAACAAAAGCAAAGGGTCAACCCTTAAGTAGACTCCCTGGTGCCTTTAAGATAAACAAGTCAACTGTTTCAACATAAATTGTGTGGGGTGGTGGGCATGGTGGGAGAAGTGGTTAATCAGGATACACTTTATGTCCTGCAAGTAACCAAGCTAATTTTCTATCCTGGATCTTAGGCAAGACATTTCCTGACCAGTGTCCTGTTTTCCTCTTGCTTTCTCATCTGCTTCACGAAAGATGAGAAAGTACTCAATATTATGTTTAACAGACCAGGGAGATAGCATCTATTTGCTTTTATGTAAAGAGTTAATATAATGTATAAAATATCTTGGTCACTATTTCTATGATCTATTATTATCATAATAAGAAAACTCATATGTCTACTGAATTGAAGGAGATTAAATTCAGACCTTAAAAGATCTTCATAATCATAAGGGGTGTTAGGGGCTTGTGGCTAGGAGACTTTGGACAAGATGCCAAAATTCTGCACAATAATATTACATACACCAAGATGTTCTTGAGAGTGTTAAGTAAAATGATCCATGCTTAGAGCTTAGCACAATGCATTGTACCCAGCAAATTTTCAATAAAGGTCAGCTGTTGCTATGTTAGCTATTTTATGGTTATTATTACTAAAGGTTCTCCTAACAATGAAAGAAAGAATACAAAAATGGAGTCATGCTGTCTTACTCATAAACAGGAAAATGGACTGAATTATCTTTCAGTAGCTCTAAAATTAACAATTTTTATTATAGCAAACCTAGCAGTAAAACTTATTTTCTCACAATTATTAAATACAAGTTTCTAATATCTAACATAATAAAGAAGTGTTCAACTTAAATTTAAGCAATTAAATCTTTATCTTCTCACTCTTTGCAAGTAAAAATCACATCCAAATTGTCACCCTTTTTTCTAGTGGTACTAAGTTTGTTACCTTAACATTTTCTTCTAATTATTTACAAGTGTAAACAGTATGGTGCCAAGTGAGGAAGTTTGCCAGTCAATATTCTTCATATCAAAATTACATGCTAGAGTCATCTCCTACATGACAAAAATTAACAGGAGCCAGAGGTAGCTCTATAAGCCCTGCCATCAACAAAGCAATGCTCTATGCCAGAGTCTGTGGGAAAACAGTCCAAACAGCAAACCAAACCAAAAATCCTAGGCAGGACTCCAGTGATGGCACAGCCCAAATGCTTAAACTCTCTGGATGTAGGAGTACACCACTGGCAGCTCAAGGTCACTTGGCTTGCTTTGGTGAGTCAATGTCTTGACTTCTAACGTTCACTGCAAAAGAAAAGTGAAAACCTGAGCCTGGAATTTTTCTTGACAGATACATGTTATCGTAACTTGTAAGCTGTTTCCTCCAAATTAGGAAATACAGATCTGCTAAATTTCCCTGGGGGCTGAAAACTGATATTTGCCAATGCATCAAGTGCAAAAAGAGTAATTTATAAAATGCTGCTGCACAGAAAACACTCAACCTGAAAGTTCACAGAAATCAGAATTCAAAAGAAGTGTGTGATTTAGTACCTACCAATTAAAAATGTCTTTTCACACAAAACATTTGCAGTTAAGAATATAGGGATGAAAGCAAATTCTCAAAGACTGCACTTCTATAAAGTCAGGTTTGAGACATAATTATTTAATGGAGCTCATTCATTACTGAAAAGCATCAGCAACCTCAGTAAATACATCCCATGTCTATACTGGATAAGTGCTCTAAAGCCATAAATACAATATGTGTTAGAAAAGAAATTGCAGCATTATTATCTAAATTCAAAGGAGACAGATATCTATTAAAATGTTAACTTTAGCTTTGATGATTTTGTGCAAGTATCACTAGGTCCAAAAAACATAATTTGTCCATGAACTTGTAGTAGTCTTGCCCACACTATGAGTTTTCTAAGGCTCCTCCTTCCGTCCCACCTACCAGCTGGATTTTCCTTACTCGTTCCCCACATCAACAGGTTAACCTAACTAGAAAACAGATCCTGCATTGCTGAGAGGGTTCTAATTTTACCACTCTTTCTCCCTACGTGGTTTTCAACATGTCCTTATTTGACTCATTCTGTATTTACTCTAACATCTGATCTTTTTGTTTTCCCACTCATTCTTCCTTTTCTAATCACTCTTTGTTTCTGTGTAACACATTGCATTTATTTTCAGCTCTGGTATTTCTTTTTTTATACCTTAAAATTTCATTTTCAACCTCAAGTTCATAGTTCTTTCTGTGACCCATTTTCTCTGGATTGGTCCCTTGATTTTTGCATCTAACTACTGCATCTTACCTAGATTGTGTTTCTCATCCTACCTGAACATTCTAATGAATATCCATGGAAATGTCACACTCTCTGGTCTTTGGCATGGAACTCTTGATTTGGGGTAAAAAGGACACAAGTTTCTGTCCACAAAGCTCCACCACTAACACCAACCAACCGAACAACAATGGAAAAGAGTAGATAGGTTTATGACATTTATTTTAGGCTCCTTTCCTGATTTCTATTAAGACAGCTCTGCTTTCGTTTATGCTTTCTGCACTTGGACCTGCAACCATTTTCATGAGGATGCTAGCTGCAGCTTATGAAAATTCAATGCAGAACACCCAATACCCAAATCTTGATTTCTAATACCTTCTCTGATAAAAGGAAACCAGGTATTTGTAATGCCAGTGGTAAGACAAAAACAGTGATTTAAAAAAAAAAAAAAAAAAAAAAAAAAAACTATCCTAATAGAGGTATGTTGAAAAGACAGAGAAGGCTACTGAAAGAGTTTCTAATGGCCAAGTTGCATAATTTGAAAAAAGAAATAAAGAGATTATTATTGGATTATAACCCAAAGTGTAAAATAAATATCCATGAATTCATACTGATATAAATAAACTCTCTATTAATAAATTCAGAAGAATTCCAAATAACTTACATAGATACTCTGCCTTCAAGAAGGGGGCACATAACTCTCCACTACCTTGGTTTGTGCTGCACACAATGACTTCCTTCCAAAGAATACACTATGGAAAGGGGAAAACCTAGTAACTTTACAATGGAGAAAACTGGCAAATACTATCACAGCCAGGATCAAAGTCATTATCAACAGTGATGCTATGTTGATGCTATCAGCATACCCTCTGATATGATGTGGTGAAAATGGCTCTTTATCTCCATGATGGTTAATATTAGGTGTCAATTTGGCTGGATTGAAGGATACCAAGACAGCTGGTAGCTGGCAAAGCATTGTTTCTGGGTGTGTCTGTGAGGGTGTTGCCAGAGAAGATTAACATTTGAGTCAGTGGACTGGGAGAGGAAGACCCACCATCAAAGTGGGTAGACACCACCCAATCAGCTGCCTGCAGGGCTTGAACAAAGCAGGAAGAAGAACGTGGGATAAGTTGGCTTGTTGAGTCTTCTGGCTTTCATCTTTCTCTGGTGCTGGATGCTTCCAGCCCTTGGACATCAAACTTCAGGTTTTTTGGCCTTTGCATTCTTGGACTTACACCAGTGGCTTGCTGGGGGCTCTGGGGCCTTTGGCCACAGACTGAAGGCTGCACTGTTGGCTTCCCTACTTTTGAGGCTTTTGGACTCAGACTGATGCACCACTGGCTTCTTTCTTCCCCAGCTTGCGGGCAGCCTATTGTGTACTTCACCTTGTGATCATGTGAGTCAATTCTCTCACATGATCACATA
>NW_012102399.1:3080883-3181083 GCF_000951045.1 Mandrillus leucophaeus
TAATATATAAAATATATGTAATATTAGTTTTATCCCTCTGGAGAACCCTAACTAATGTTAATTCTATGGTCTTTCTCCACAAAACACATTAACTCCAGTCCAATCATGAGGAAAAAACATGGATAAATTCCAAAGAAAGGCATTCCACAAAGCACCTGACCAGTTCTCTTCAAAACCGTTAAGGTCATTGAAAGCAAAAAAGGTCGCAGAAACTGTCCCAGTCAAGAGGAGCTTAAGACAACTAAAATGTACTATGGAATCCTGGATGGCATCCTGGAAAAGAAAAAGGACACTGAGCCAAAACTAAGGAAATCTGAATAAAGTCTGAATTTTAATTAATGATCATGCACCAGTATCAACACATTAATTGTTACAAGGGTGCCATACTACTAATAATGTAAGCTGTTAGTACTAGGAGAAACTGGATGTAGGACATATGGACATATAGAAACTATGATATCTTCTCAATTTTTCGACAAATCTAAAACTAATCTAAATGCAAACCTAAAAAATAAAGTCTATTTAAAAATTCAATGCAAATCAAATGGAGAAAGAAGAGGACAAGTAAAAATGGTGTTTCAGGAGTTGTCTCTAGGAGGATTTGGAGAATGAAGGAAGCATCTGCAACAAAATATGAATCCCGGAGATGTTTCTCCCAGGAGCATGAGACAGGTCTGGAGAACGTCCGTACTTTGATAAAAATGATGTTGACGCCAGGTCCTTTCCCTGCATCAGCACTCTCCCTTCTGTCTGCAGGACTTTCAACCATCTCATGGGTCAGGTTTCAAATTTAACTTCACATTTTCAGAGAAGCTTTCACAGACTCTTCAGATGAGGTTAGGTCTCCCAGGGTTGGTCCCCAGCACCTTCTACTTCTCTTTTATAGCATGTTTTTGTTTGGGGGAGGATAAGGAAATTATTTAATACCCTTTCTCAGGAGGCTATAAGCTCTAGGAAAGCAGAATGTGTAGTGTTTGGCAGACAGCAGGTACTTAATACACATGGTTCATTGATCATCTGTTAAGGTGAATTCCAGGAGTAAGGGAAGCCACAGGCACAATGGTTCATGCCTGTAATCCCAGCACTTTGGGAGGCCGAGGTAGACAGATCGCTTAAGCCCAGGAGTTCAAGACCAGCTTGGGCAATATGATGAGACACCATCTCTACTAAAAATACAAAAATTAGCCTGGCATGGTGGCGTACACCTGTAGCCCTGGCTACTTGGGAGGCTGAGGTGGGAGGATTGCTCGAGCAGGGGAGGCTGAGGCTTCAGTGAGCTGTGATCATGCCACTGCACTGAAGCCTGAGTGACAGAGTAAGACACTGTCTCAAAACAACAACAACAACAACAACAACAACAAAAAACCTAAAAAAAAATAAGGAAAAGGAAAAGGAAGCCATGCTCACGTGGAAGATGAATGATGTAGATATAATTCCAGATCAGATGTGTAAAGTGCAAGGGCAAATTATTAGAAATGCTGTACTTAGTTTGATCAGGCAACCATATATTATGTTTTGGACATGACATTGGTAATGAAAAATACTTTCAAAAAATTGACTACAATTTAATGCAAAACACCCAGCACCCAAATCTTGATTTCCAATACCTTCTCTGGTAAAAGAAACAGGGATCTGTAATGCCAGAGGTAAGAGAAAAACCATGATTAAAAAAAAAAAAAACCCTGTATTAATATGGGTACGTCAAAGAGACAGAGAAACCAATCAGTGTTAGTTGATCAGGAAAGTATTCCAACTTTAGTAAAAGCACTACTTGAGTCTATTTATGGAATTTTAAAATAACAATAATAACTATTATGTATTTAGTAGTTACTCTACAACAAGCAATGCTTTAAGCACTTGGTTGAAAATTATTTTGTTTAATTTTCACAGCAACCCTGTGATGGTGATAGCCAAGTGATATCCAGCACTTGCTCTAAGCTTCACTGTACACATTAGTTCATTAAATAATCTTGCCAAATTATTTTTTCAAATATTTTAACTTTTGTTTTAGGCTCAGGGGTACATGTGCAAGTTTGATTATATAGGTAAACTCATGACTCTGGGGTCTGATGTACAGATTATTTTGTTGCCCGGATACTAAGTATAGTACTTGACAGTTTTGTGGAGTTTGTTCTGAACCTCTCTCTCCTCCCATCCTCCTCCCTCAAGTAGACCATAGTGTCTGTTGTTTTCCTCTTTCTGCCCATGTGTTCTCATTATTTAGCTTCCACTTATAAGTGAGAGCATATGGTATTTAGTTTTCTGTCTTGTAGTAGTTCGCTAAGGATAACAGTCTCCAGCTCCATCCATGTTCCTGCAAAGGACATGATCTCATTCTTTTTTATGGCCTCATAGAATTCTATGGTGTGTATGTACCACATTTTCTCTATCCAATCTTCCACTGATGGGCATTTAGGTTGATTCCATGTCTTTGCTACTGTGAATAGTGCTGTAATGAATACACACGTTCATGTGTCTTTATGGTAGAATGATTTACATTCCTTTGGGTATATATCCAGCAATGGGATTGCTGGATCGAATGGTAGTTCTGTTTTTAGCTTTTTGAGGAATCGTCAGACTATTTTCCATGATAGTTGAAATAATTTACAGTCCACAAGCAGTGTATAAGTGTTCCCTTTTCTCCACAACCTTGCCAGCACCTGTTATGTTTTTACTTTTTAATAATAGCCATTCTGACTGGTGTGAGATGGTATCACATTGTTGTTTTGATTTACATTTCTCTGATTATCAGTGACATTGAGCTTTTTTTCATACTAATTGGCTGCATGTACATCTTCTTTTGAAAAGTGTCTGTTTATGTCCTTTGCCCACTTTTTAGTGGGGTTATTTTTTGTTTGTATGTTTGATAAGGTCCTTGTACATTCTGGATATGAGATGTTGATCAGATGTATAGTTTGCAAATATTTTCTTCCTTTCTGTAGCTTGCCTGTTTACTTGTTGGTGGTTTCTTTTGCTGTGCAGAAGCTCTTGAATTAGGTCTCATTTGTCAATTCTTGCTTTTGTTGCAATCACTTTCAACATTTTTGTCATGAAATCTTTGCCAGTTCCTATGTCCAAAATGATACTTCCTAGGTCTTTAATCCATCTTGAGTTGATTTTTGTATATGATGTAAGGAAGGAGTCCAGTTTCAATCTTCTGTATATGGCTAGTCAGTTACCCCAGCACCATTTATTGAATAGGGAGTTTTCCCCCATTACTTGTTTTTGTTAGCTTTGTCAAAAATCGGATGGTTGTAGATGTGTGGCTTTATTTCTGGTCTATGTGTCTTTTTTTCCTACTAGTACCATGCTATTTTGGTTACTGTAGGCTTATAGTACACTTTGAAGTCAGGCAATGTGATTCCTCTGTCTGTTCTTTTGCTTAGGATTGCCTGGCCTACTCCGGCTCTTTTTGAGTTCCATAGTTTTATAATATTTTTTTTTCTACCTCTGTAAATACTGTCACTGGCAGCTTAATAGAAATAACATTGAATCTATACATCACTTTGGACAGCATGGCCATTTTTGTTTTTTGTTTTTTGACAGAGCTTCCTGCTGTCACCTAGGCTGGAGTGGGTGGCATGGCCTCAGCTCACTAACCTCCGCCTCCTGGGCTCAAGCGATTCTCACGCCTCAGCCTCCTGGGTAGCTGGGATTACCTGCACATACCACCATGCATGGCTAATTTTTGTATTTTTAGTAGAGACAGGGTTTCACCATGTTGGCCAGGCTGGTCTCAAACTCCTGTCTTCAAGTGATTCTCCTACTTTGGCCTCCCAAAGTGCTGAGATTACAGGTGTGAGACACTGCACCCAGAGAATACGGTTGTTTTAATAATATTGATTCTTTCTATTCATGAACATAAAATGTTATTCCATTTGTTTGTATCATCTCTGATTTCTTTGAGCAGTGCTTTGTAATTCTCATTGTAGAGATCTTTCACCTCCCTGCTTAGCTGTATTCCTAGGTATTTTATTATTTTTGTGGTAATTGTGAATAGGATTGTGTTCCTGATTTGGTTCTTGACTTGAATCATGTTAGGGTATAGGAACACTACTGTTTTTGCACATTGATTTTGTATCCTGAATCTTTGCTGAAGTTGCTGAAGGAGTTTTTGGGCAGAGACTATGGGGGTTTCTAGGTATAGAATCATGTCATCTGCAAACAAGGATACTTTGACTTCCTTTCTTCTTATTTGGATGCCTTTTATTTCTTTCTTTTGCCAAACTGCTCGGCCAGAACTTCCAATACTATGTTAAATAGGAGTGGCGAGAGAGGACATCCTTGCCTTGTTCTTATTTTCAAGGGGAATGCTTGCAGCTTTCAGTACGTACCATTCAGTACAATGTTGGCTGTGGGTTTGTCATAGATGGCTCTTACTACTTTGAAGAATGTTCCTTCAATGTCTATTTTATTGAGGGTTTTTAACATGAAAGGATGTTGAATTTTATTGAAAGCCTTTTTGGTATCTATTGAGATAATCATGTGTTTTCTGTCTTTAGTTTTGTTTACGTGATGAATCACATTTATTGATTTGCGTATGTTGAACCAACCTTGCATCCCAGGAATAAAGCCTACTTGATCTTAGTGGATTAACTTTTTGATGTGCTGCTGGATTCAGTTTGCTAGTATTTTGTTGAGGATTTATGCATCTATGTTCATCAAGGATATTGCCCTTTAGTTTTCTTTTTTTTGTATAGTGTCTCTGCCTGATTTTGGTATCGAGATGACGCTGCCCTCATCATCCTTCCAAATTCTATGAGGTCAACCCTATTATTAATAGTGGATGACACCAAAGAACATAAAAGTATCATGGTTTACCCAAAGTAACAACAGCCACTGAGCTGGGACTTAAAGAAGGGCATGAAAAGGAGAAGGAAAGGGGAAGCTCTGCTCTTAACCATTTTCTTCCATTGCCTCAGCATAAGCCCATAGACTAAGTGTTATTTTCTAAATTTTTCAGATTAAATGACAACAACAACTGAGTCTCAGAAAGACATAGTTGTTTGTCCCAAATCACATAGTAAGTGACACAGACCATCCCAGACTCCAGGCTTTATCTGACTTACATTCTTAACCACTGTTCTTCATAGTTTCTTGACATTACAGATTTCTGGGACAACAAGATCTATATGTTTACCATATACTATACAAGTCATTATTCTTCTATTTATCCCAAGTTTGTCTTCTTCAAGTTTAAAGCATTGTCTTCTATTTTAAAAGTCCCAAATAGGATTAGCATATAATACACCTTGCTGAAAAATAAGCTTCACTGTATTGTTCAAAGGATGCACTGCTGGGTTTCTGGGTATCCTCCTTTAAGGCCTTACATTCCACTAATAATAACACAAAAACAACCATATCCCTTTGATCATTTGTGTTTCTCAGATCCTGGACTATTCTGGTAGTTTTAGTTCATCCTTTAAGGAGCGTGACTTATATTACTTGCTCTATATTAAAATCACTCATGATTTATGGCTTTGGTAAATTAAAAAAATTACTGTCAGTGGTTCAATGTAGAGGCACAGCTACACACTGGCTAAATTCTTCAAGAAACAAGTTTTCTTTCCCTCTGTATTTAATTCATAGGACCATGTACTTCGTCTAGGTACTCATACTAGACAGCCTTGAGAATTCAGCTCTCATCTTACCGCAAGCTTCCTGAGGAAAAGACTGTTATGTATTTTTGTATTTCTCACAATGTCTAGCACAGTATCTTGTATTTTGTGGATATTCAATAAAAGTTGGCTGATTTGAAGGAAAGTTTAACACATCATTGAGGAGAGATTTCCCCATCTTGTTGTCAGAGAGAGCTCCAAAGTACATATTTTCTTAACCTTGGTGTTTCTCTCCTTATAGCTTACTGCTTGGTAGCAGACGGAAACCTTCAGTAAATATTTGTTAATGATGGCCTAGAATGCATCTATTTGTACTCATTTGTACAATCCATTATCACACAATTTACACATTTTTTCAGTTTCACAAACATTTAAGAACATAGAATCAAATCAGCCAATTGATTTGAACAGAATTATCTGTTCTGCCAATTACTTGGCATAGGATCTTGGAAACTACAATTTGCCTCTTTAAGTTTCAGTCTCTTTACCTGTAAAATTAGGAAAATAAGATTAACCACCTAATTAAATAATTATAAGGATTGTATGAGTTAATAAATACAAAATAATACATTTCTGGCACAAAATAAATGCTCAAGAAATGTTTCTTAAATAATACTAATGTTAGTTATAAAGTAATTTAAATGTATGACATTTAGAGATTGTAAATAGCTGAAGAAATAGTAGATATAGTTATACATATTATTTTAATGATAGTGATGTTGCTGTTGATGGCATAGAAAAGTCATAGACCTAGGGAAACAAAGGAAAGAGAAAGGAGGGGCCTATGTAAGATGCTCAGTTAGAAAAGACAGTTATGTCTGTGTTCTGAAAGGGCTTCTGAAGTCAGGACATGCCTGTAGGAGACCCAGGAATCCCCTCCTCTCTCCCTCTCTAACCTTTCCCTTGGCCTCCTCCACTTTTGCTTCCTGACCTGCTACACACCATCAGAACTTTTTTTGTAGAATAGTGTGGGCTTGTTTGTTCATGTTTAATTCTTAGGAAAGCAATTCCAAATATGCTGCACTTTTCAAGCAATCTGTAGAGACTGGAATAATAGAGAGGATTGTGTTGTTTAGCGAAAGAATAGCTTTTTCTTTTGTTTTTATCCATCAAGGAATGAATACCATCTGAGCTGAACTAAAATGCCTGAGTCACTGTTAAGTCACACATTCTGAGCATTTTTCCAGGACCATGAAGGAAGCCATTCTGCTGACATAGGAAAAGCAGGGAAAATTAGAGGCTATTACAAGTACATAAACATTTTAATTAATCTTCTGCAATTTCATGCTATTGTTAAATATGACCATGTTAAACTATTGATAGCAATATGTTTTTCTGATAAACAAATCACATTTTGAGAAATATTTATCTTAATATATGTGAGTATTATAGTTGATTTATCAACTAAATGTTTAACTATACACACACTTATTTAAAATATGAATAAAATATTTTAACAACTACTACAAAGATGTGTTAAAAAGCAAGTAAATTGAGGATACAAGGAAAGAAAAATCTCATCTACTTCCACCGGGAATCTGATTAGGTAGATTCTTCCTAGGGCTAATTCACCATGATTTAAAAATATCCTTTTTCTATGACATACACTACAACATAATACATTTAAAAAAAACACACTGGAAAGGCCATACTCAATAATGTGAACAGTGAAATTCTTTTAGTAAAATGGTTAAGTACAGTTTTAATTTTCACTTTCTGGTTTTCCAAATTGCCAACAGTAAGCATGTATTAAATTTGAATGCTATTGTTGTGTTGGCTATGGCTATCAATGGATTTCAAAATCTCTTCAAAAGGAAAGCAAATGAGAAATAGTAAAAGAAATGATGTAAATTAATGTAATGTTAATAAATGATGTAAATTAATCATACTCAGTGGAAAAGAAAACGCGGACTTTACTGAGGGTTGCCAATACAGTAGTATCATCTTATAAACGTACATAATGGTAAATTAAATTCTTGACATTTGGTAATTTAGCTGATATAAATGCAGGGTAGCTCAAGAAAAGTTAAAAAGGATTACTCTGGAAAAAAAATTTCAAGGAAGAAAAATTATCTGTGTATTGTTAGGATCTTTTTCTCATTTATTTTCTAGGCACAGGGGAGATGTGTCATGAGTAATGAAATGAAAAATGTTTTATTCAGCTGAAATTTTCTTAGCAAGGAAACTAGGTTTACTTGGGAGAAATAATTTGACGGATGCAAGGGTGAAATGGGATAAGCCTGCCCTGCACTAGTCAAAGGAAAGATGCTCTGTTGAACCCAATAATGAAGGGGAGCACGGAAAAGGACGCACAGAAGCAGACATGGTGGAAGTCTAGTAGTCTGAGATTTGATTGCTAGATATTAATTACCAGTAATAATAGCTAATACCTGTTAAGCATTTACCATGTGTCAGGCAGGTACTATACTAAGTCCACTACATATTCTAAATCATTTAATTTCTCTAACTACTCTTAATGCTTGGGTTCACAAATTCATGATTTGTGGGAGATTGGTATACTGGGTTTCCTGTATAGACACTGACACCTGGAGGCAGAAGGAAATATGAGGAAGCAAGTCTGGGAACTGTACAAACCAGTAAAAGTCTGGCAAATCCTACACAGTTTACGATTAGGACAATTATAACCAGATCTTGATGAGAAAATAAGTTCCAACTAATGTAAGCAATATACTTATCCGAAAAGCTTTTAGGCTGTAGAATAAGAAAAGAAGAAAGTTTGTCCATTTATTTTTTCCTCCTAGAAGGGGGCAGAGAGGTCCAATAGAAAGAATATTGGCTTTGGAGTCAGAAAAGCACAGATTCCAAGATTCACTCTGCCCTTCACTGAATGTGTGACCTTAGGCAAGTCACTAAACTTCTTTAAACAACACTTTACCTATATCTGGGGCCAGCTTCATGACCGTGACATCTTCACAATCATAGAGGATGCTGAGCTTTGAAGGGCTCTTGCCCTGGTTTAATGCTTTGCCATTGCCACCTTGAAATTCTTAATAATTTTGGACAAAGGTCACCACGTTTTGTTGTATGCTGGCCCTACAAGTTATCTAGGCCATCCTGCCTATCTAGAAAATGAGAATAACAATACTTACATCACAGATTAGCAGGAAATTACCCAGGTTGAGTACCTATGAAGGAACCTGCCATACAGAACTCAGGATTCCTCCTTCTTGGCTTAAGCCACAAAACAGCTAAGACCAATGTACTTTTAGCTCCAGGCTACGACTCTTTGTCAGAAAAAAAATGCTGAGAGGAGAAAGAAGTGGAGAAAGAAAATGTCTACATCCAGAAAGCACTCAATAAACTATAAGAATGCTCATAAAAATTTTATCATAGGCACTGTCAGGATCTACTGCCTAATTAAATGTGTTTCCAGCCTGGGAGTGTGACAGTGCCATTCACCTAGCCCAGGTTTCTCAACCTGGATGTCATAGGATGTTCAGCATCCCAGCATCTACCCATTGGATGCCAGTAGCAGACCACCCAGTTATGGGAATCAAAATGTATACAGACATTTCCAAATGTACCCTGGGAAGGAAAGCCACTCCCAAGTGAGACCCAGTGACTTAGATGGTGAGGGAAAAAGAAAGAGCAATATTGGCGCAGGACACCAGCAACAGAATCTTCCACTGAGATCAGCATATAGAATGTTGGGCTACCAAAGCCATACTACCTAGAAGTTTCCTCCCATCTCAGCCATCCCATTGGGCCTCTCCTAGTCAGTGGGACTGGTGAATCACAATCTTCCACCAGGAAACTGCAGTGGAAAATAACTGGGCAAAAAGGGTGCTGTTGCTGAATTACTATAGAAGTAATGTACTTTGAATGATATTTTAATATATGGAAAGAGAAAAAGGTAGATTCAGAGTAGTGTTTTATGGCCGGGTGCAGTGGCTCATGCCTGTCATCCCAGCACTTTGGGAGGCTGAGACAGGAAGATCACTTGAGCTCAGGAGCTTGAGACCAGCCTGGGCAACATGGTGAAATCCCGTCTCTACAGAAAATACAAAAATTAGCAGGGTGTGGTGGTGTGTACCTGTAGTCCCAGCTACTTGGAGGGGCTGAGGCAGGACGATAGCTTGAACCCAGGAGGTCGAGGCTGCATTGAGTTGAGATCGCACCACTGCACTCCAGCCTGGGTGACAAAGTGAGACCATGTTTCAAAAAAAAAAGGTAGTATTTTATAATATACTAATAGATGTTACATATGCATATATATGCATATAAACCTATACATAACTATGCTACACACATACATACACACACACTTAGGAATAGGAAAAAGAATGGAAGAATATGCAGGACAATTTTAATTGTGGTTCTTTCTGGACAATTTTTATTTTCTTCTTTATGCTTATCTACATTTACACAATAAAATGAGGAAAAAATCTATAATAGATGTTAATTTTAGGCTGGAAATACACAGAATTTTAAGATATTAGAGTATTTTTTATGCAGTGAAAGATTAAAGAAATTTTCATGTACTCAGAAACCAATAGAGACAGAATTCCATTTAAAAAAAAAATCTTACCCAAAACATTGATTCTATGGGCCGTGACTATTTCAACATTCTGAAAGATAAAACTAGAATAAAGTTTTGCTGCATTGTTTGCAACAGATTCAATTAAGTAAAAAGTTTTATATGAAAGTCAGCAGGCCCTGACCATAGAAGAATCAATATTTATGACACAGTCCCGATCTTGTTTATTCCTTGTGATGTCATTATGCAGATGCTCTATCAGATTAAACATCTGATTAAACTCAGGCCAGGCATTTGGGCTGACATTTTTTGGTATTTTGGAAAAGATCAATAATCATTTTTTCCCCACAAAGGAACTAGCAGGCTAGAGGTTAAAATCTGATTTTCAAAGGGACAGAATCAACAAGCAGAAACAACCTTGCACCCAAGCAAGGATTAGGCATCATGAAAATGAAGGACTCTTTAATATTTATATCAGATCTTTCTCAGGATGTTCTAATAACATTCTTACTGTAACAATCTTACAGTATGTTGATTAGAGTTGGGTTAAAATTTTGAGACTACTCACCATTGAACAAATGACTTTGGCAAATGAGTTAACCTCCCCAAAACTCACTTCTCCATTTGTAAAAAAGACACAAAATTGTTTCAGCCTCATTCGGTTATTGTGAGGATTAAACGAAACAATTCATGCAAAACATTCCTAATCTTAGTAATTATCATTATTACCATCATCAACACATCCAGAAAAGTCAACTTGTTGGGCAAAAGCTATTATGATAATTGTCGCAGAGAAGGAATGCTTCTCAGATGCAGATGCCCATGGCAGTGTCAGTAAATCCTAAGGGAAGTAGCAGTAACTCCCATGATGCCCAAAGACTCTGTCTGAAGCCAGTAGAGGAGCTCATAATAAAGCTAACTATTTTGGGCAGCAGTGAACAAGCTCCTAGGTAATAACTTCCATCCCTCACTTTTCCAAGCCTCATGATTGTGAGGGAGACAGACAGGAGAGGAGGATGTTATTAACCTAATGACACTCACACAGGTGCAACATGCTTTTCATAGCGTCAAATCTCTGCATGACCTCCGTGCCTTGAATCACTCACTCCTTCCCTCCCATGGGTTCCTCCACATCCATGCCTATAACTGACTTCACCTGGCCTGGATGCCATAGCTACCCATCTCATTCACACATTCACTACCAACTAAAAATGCTGTGTATTTGGAAGTCTCTGCTCTTTCTAGCTGGCCAGTCCCTAGTCTATTTCATCCACTCTAGGACGAATGAGTATTGCTTTGTTCATGTTCACTTGTTCATGTTATAAGTATTTATTTAACAGCTAATAGAAAATAATATATACTAGGTGCTGGGGTGGGGGGAGTGGCTGTCAGAAAAGGCAACACATATTCCTTCTTTCACATCTTACAAACAAGCAATTATAAGAATGCTTATCCATCAGTGTAGAATCATTGTCCATTTGGTTTTCTTTAAGGTATCAGGAAAAGTACGGCCATCGAAGGAGACCAAGCTGGGATCTAATCTTTGTTCTGCTGTGTTCTTGCAGTGTGACCTGGGGCATATAAATGTTACATTTCTGATCTTTAGTTTTCTCACGTCAAAAAGTAGGGATGAAAAATACCTATTTCACAGAATTTCTGGAAACCTTAAATAAGAGAGTGCAGGAGAGGGCTGTGGTATAATAAAGAATCAGTATGGACTTTGTTCAGGTTCATGGGACAGAGTTCCAAAACTCTCAGAGTGTTCACGGTGATTGTCCTAATGAGTGATTATCCACATTTTCCTAATGAGGGGACTCATGGTAGGCCTCTAGATAACTTTAGGATGGGGACAGTCACCTTGAAAGACTAACTACACAATTAGAAGTTTGGGGCTTTCAGCCACCAGACTCCAGGGGAGTGGAATGGGGCTGGAGACAGAAAATTTGCATTCCATTTCAGATCTCATTCTGTGTGTCTCTTATTTAGCTGGTACTCCTGAGTTGTATTTTTTTATAATGAAATTATAATTCTAATTATAGTACTTTCCTGAGTTTTGTGAGTCATTCTAGCAAATTATTGAACTGAAGTGCTCATGAAAACCCTGAAATTTATAGTCAGTCTTTCATGAGTGCAGGTGGTCTGGGGACCCCCCACCTCAGTGCTGCTGGTGTCTGAAGTAAGAGCAGCCTTGCTGGGGACCATACTTTAACCTGTGGAGCCTGTACCACCAACTCCAGGTGGTTAGTTCCAGGACTGAATTGCAATACATCCAGTTGGGCTTGAAATGGACTAGGAGCTTAGATCAGTACCCAGCCACGTGATTGGTCATTTGTACCTGCCAATTACCTCATGACACCACTCCAATTCCATTACACCCACTTCTATCCCTAGTTCCATTATCTTTTATCTCAAGTGGCTGCTTGAAGAATTCTCAAACAAACATAATCATGTCCATAAGGACCATGTTTTATGAGCACCACATTTTAGTGCATGAACCAAGACAGGGAAACAGATGGATAGAACGCTGGAAGACCGTGCATCTGAGAGTTGAAACTCTTAGAAGTGCCAAAAAGAAGCTTAAAGGAAAGGAGCCAGCAGAACATTTTGTAACTTCATTAACTGTTTGATGTTGAGAAAATCTGCAATGTCACTGCATCCATCCTATACATTCAACTGTAGTTCTACAAATACAGCCTACTGGCTCATTACCAAGGTATGACTTTCCCAGAACCAATGTTAACTACAATGGCTAATATGGTCAGCAACAAATAAATCTTCTCAACTGAAACCATGTATTTGTGGTTAACAGTTTAATCTTTTTAGAAGTCTTTTGGCATTGTTTATCTTCAGCTCTGCCAATATACACATACCCATTACTTCAAAGACTCTATTCTATTGCTGTTTCAGCAGCAGATGAACTGTAAATATATAAACGTCAGTGTAAAGACCAAAATAAAATTGTGTTGAATTTTTTTAGAAAATCAAATATCGGTACCATTTTGGAAGACAATCTCAATCTCTAGAACCTGTTCACAATTATTTTCCCTGGGAAGCTATTATGATTTAGAAGATGTAAGGTTTCAGGTGGGAGTTAGGAACTGTTAGTTCTCATGCTGATTCAGCTGTGGGTCCCCTGGACGACCTAATTCAGGCTTCTTCATTTCTCTAGTTATCTCCAAAAGTGGAATAAGTAATCACAACACATCGTGCTGGGACATTATGACAATAAAGAACAGCCAACCCTAAGATAGCAATGGTTATTAAAATTGACAGATTACCCAAATGTGTTGCTTTAATGATACTTTCATGTATATATTTCCCTTTGTTTTCCCATACGATTCTTTAACAATAATAGACTCACTAAAAAATAGAAATGAAGGCTAACGTAATATTTATTTCTTTTGCCTAGTTCATACTGAGAGTTGTAAATAAGAAAAATTTCAGTAGCCAAAAGGCAAGTACAATGGGACAAAATAGAGAACTTCAAATCATCCAGAAAGCATTGGCTCTGAAATGACTGAACATGTCCCTAACGTAGTAGCTGCTCTTCCTTTCCCATTTCATCTAACTTTCAGGGGGTGCCCCAAGGGCACCTGACTCACAGTTCTCTTTCTTGCCTCCATAACTTGCTGTATTCTGGGGCTGAAAACCACTCTAAAGCAAGAGCTTCACAGCTGTAGATCTCTTCAACCACGATTCATTTCTTCTCCACCTAAACTACCATTTTTCTCATTTCCATAGAACCTATTCTCACAATGATCCCTAAATTCTCAAAATTCCATGTTCTACACTCATAGCTCCAAGTCTCATTTTACATGTCACTCTACTTAGGCTGAGCCCCCAAATCAGACATTTCAATTAAACACTAGCTGCTCACCAAACGTGCCTAACACTCTGGATCTTCTGTGATTTCCACCAGTCCACTTGCCAAGGTGCAAAATTTCACCAAGCGTGAAAGTTTTCTAAAGTGATAATCAGTAGTATTAAATACTCAAAGAGGTCAAGAGAGAGGAAAATAGAGGAAGTAAGTATTAAAATTTTTATTTAACATATACTTATCATGCTTCCTATGTGCTGAGCGCTTTGTTAGTGTTTTACAAGTATTGTTTATTTAAACCTCAGAACCACCCTATGAGGTAGGTACTATTATGTTCTTCATTTTACAGATGAGGAAATGCAGTGCGTAGAAACTTGCTTGAAATACTGCAAAAAGCGAGACAGGTAAAGCACAGGCTGATTCAGAGCTCATGTCCTAACTACTAATCTAAGATGCTTCTCCCTTTGCTATCAGCCCATTATCGGTAACATTATTTTTCCAGAAAACAAAATTCAATAGCACAGAAGTGAGTCAGATAGTCAGAGAAGAATAGGTATGATACTAACGATTCTCATGTTAATAAGTTTATTGGTGAATGGAAGGCAACACATTAAGAGAAGAGCATAGTTTTTAGACAGGATGATACGTCAATAGAAAAGAGGTGAAAGTTGCAAGGAGATCATGAATCATTATTGGAGCAAGGATTAGAAAAAAGTGAAGAGGCTTGGGAGATGATTGAACACAGGTCCTGGAGAAAGGCCATGGGACATTTTCTAATCAGCACCTGCAATAATGGTTTTCAGGTAGTCCTGGGGATAAGAAGGATGCAAAAAATAGGTTGGGTACAGTGGGAAATATGGAAAGATGTAAATTCAATGAGAGGCAAATAAAAGTATCTCGAAGATGGAAGAAAAGTCTGGCCACGATGAGAAGGAATGTAACAGAACACAGTCAGTTTAGTGTCATCTCGCAGATCTTTCTAGAAACATTCCTCAGTCTTAGTACGGAATTGGAGAATCACTACGATTTTCCACTTCTAAAATATTGATGCAATTTATTTTGTAATGAAAGATTCCTGGTGTAAATCAAATGAAGGTCACTGTTATACATCCTATGCTATAGTAAAAATGAAAATCTAATTTAACATCTTAGCAATATATACTATATAATGTATACATTTGCCTGTGTGGCAGCCCACATCTACACTAAAAGGCAAAGTTGTTTGGGTTGGTGTAACGAAGACTTACTGTAACTTTGACTTTTATTTACAAATCCATTTATCTGGGACCCATGCACCAAATGCTCATTAGAATTACTTTGACTTTAGGTTGTTTTGATTTTAGATTAGCTAGTAAAGCTAACCTAGTAAACTCGTATTTCTAAACGTCTCTCAGCAACTTATGTGTTTTAAAAAATACCTCCCTTCTGATGAGATTCATAGCTGGAAACCCATTTCCCCCATTCCACTTGCTTTGCAGTGCAACATGGCAACTCCTTCAGTCTGTAGAGCTAAATAGTCACTTGCATAAAGTTGCCATTTTAAGGAATCATGCAGGTGAATCTGAGATGCTCTCAGGGACAGTCTTTAAAGCCAGATAAAATTGAACCAGTTTTAACTGAAAGTTTTTTCAGCTGCTACATATTATGAAATTTGTGTTCTATTAAACTTCAGTCCTGGTCCATAGCCAAGAGAAAAATTAATCATTGACTCATTTTTACATTGTTTGTAGTAAATGCCAAGGAGAGGCTGTTACTACCAGGCTTATTTACTAGCAATCTAGCATTTTTCTAGGCATCTGCAATCAAGATTCACATCTTTAAAAATTCAACAGAGATACAATCAAATGCTTCTTGAATGGCTCAGGCAGTTTAACCACAGTACATAAATATTGAAAAGAGCTGAAAAGTCAGAGAGAAAATATCTTTCCTACTTACTTTCAGATGAACTCTTCAGGAACTCTGGGTAGCCTCTCCAAAGTTAATGAGTTTGGAGAATGTGTTGATCTGGTGGTTGGACTAAACGCAGGCCTAGTGCATGAAATTCACAGACACAAAATGAAAAATGCTCCCAAATGTGATCAAATACTAAGGATTACCAAAGTCTTTTAATAGAGACCTATGCCTTTGAAATTAGTAATTGAAAATTAATCTCTTAAAATCCTATATATATATATATATGTCTATATATATATATATATATATTTATTTTTTTTTTGAGACAGGATCTCACTCTGTCACCTAGGCTGGAATAAAGTGGGGGGATGATGGCTCACTGTAGCCTCGACCTCCCAGGCTGAGGAAATCCTCCCATCTCAGCCCCTTACCTAGCTGGGTATACAGGCAGAGGCCACCATGCCCAGCTAATTTTTAAATTTTTTGCAGAAATGGGGGTTTTACTATGTTGCCCAGGCTAGTCTCAAACTCCTGCCCCCAAGTGATCCTCCTGCCTCAGATTCCCAAAGTGGTGGGATTACAGGTGTATGACTATCCCTAGACTGTTTTTAATAGCACTTTTTGAAAAGTCTGCTGACAATGTATTTGGGTTGCATGAACCTTAAAAAGATTAAACAAAGATATTAATTATATAACATTTAATCATTAAATCTCTCCATATACCAACCATCTTCTTGATATCCCTACAGTCATCTGTTTATACAGTATTTCTATGTTAACCTAGTAGTGATTACACATTTCTCAATTATGGGCCCGTGTATTTCACTCAATTTAATTTGTCCTCATAATTAGGAATGTTTACCCACAAGCAAGTTCTTACAGTTCATTTTACCATGACATAAGATGTCTTTTTGCTTGTGTTTGTGACTAACATCGGGTAAAAACTGTGGTACTATCAATTCTTATTATTCACAGTAATTATGTTCTATAAAGATGCTGCCAACACCAAAGTAGCAAATACTGAACCACTGTTTCTGCAGGAAAGACAGGATTAAATCTCTACAAGCCTATGGTCACAACATTTTCATCAACCAATGAATACATAAACTTGCCTTATGTGTGTTTCTTTTAAAGACACTTTATTTGGCATGTTGTTAAATCTAACTTTGAAAGGCAAGCAACACTATAAGTCATGCCTGAAAACAACTTATCTAACACACATATTTTCTTTGTAAGGCATACCACAGCCTTCTTGTGTTAAGAAACACTAGGCAGTACAGCAACACTACACTTGGAGGCCATTGAAAATGGTAAAATCAACAAGAAATAGCACAAAAATGAGAAAACGTTGCACTACATTCACCACAAAAAGGATGCTTGTTTATAGTATGAGTTGAAAGAAGACTGTTAATCTTGTTCAAGCCCAACTAGGAACATAGGCATCAGGAAAATGAAACATTTTTGCCACTCTGCACATGAATACAAATGACCGTGAGTGCCACCAGCATTGATTTTGTGTTTACAAATACATTTTAATGAGTGGGCACATTTGCAAATACAGAATCCATGGATAATGAGAATGTGCTGTATTTTTAAAAGCATGTCTAGGTTATCTAGAATTCTTAACAAAAATTTAATAATGTTGTGAACAGTGTATAATTTGGAAGGGAAAAATTTTCTGTCCTTCATTCCCTCTCTGCAGATAGTAAATACAGTGCTAGGTAAATGTTTGCTCTTTCATGAAATCTTTGATACTAAGACTAGTATATCTATATTCACATGATGGCATGTAGAAGCCTCATTAATAACAAATGTATTGTCAACACTCCTAGTTACCCTTATCTACTTAACCTGCTAAAACTACACTTATTAAATATTTCTAAAGAAATATGAAGTTATAAGGCAAGAGTTATGATGGTTCTGTTTTCAATAAAACTGTGGAAAGTAACTTTTCTTACAGTAAATTTGATGTTAGCTGTCCTTTCAAGAGAAAGGCTAGGATAATTAGTTCAAGGCCTTCAAAACACAACACAACTCCTTGTCAACATGACCTCTTATTTGTTTAATATTTGACATTATAAGCTGATACATTTGTCTTTAATATTATATTTGCAAGTCTTGTTTTAGCAGAGTAGCATATACACAGGTAAGATTAGTTTATGATTGTAAAATTTATGACTACTACACATCTCAGATGTTGAATTTTTCAGGGAGAAAAAAATTAGATTTTTCCCTTTGACTTTCACTTTCCTCTTTCAATTGTACCTACATAACTGAACCACTCTCTTCTTCAGTGAATAGAATTTACTAGTAAAAAATTCTAATCAAGGTCTTGATTTTTCACTTAGATATTTAATATCTTACAAAGACATATGTGACTAAACCACTCAGTATAAAATATTACTGCTAGATACCGCTTCAAAATGATCAGACTAACTTCTGATATTGCTTGAAAATGATATTCTTTCACCCAAAATGAAATAATTACTTTTCATTGCAATATAGTCACCATTTGACAAGTTTGTTCCAGCAAACTAAAATGTCAGGCTGACCCTCCACTGGACTTTGAAACTCTCAGAGAAAAGAAATGTAACTGGTTTCCATTTTAATTAGAAGGTGTAGGCAAGAGAGCAAGGATATGCACTGGAAAGAGTTTTGAATGGACTCTTAGTTCAAAAATGTCTCAAAATGTATGTCAAAGTGCTACTCCAAATATAGCCTATAATACGTTCTTTTGTTTGTTTTGTTTTATTTTTTTTGAGATGTAGTCTCGCTCTGTCTTCCAGGCTGGAGTGCAGTGGCTTGATCTCGGCTCACTGCAACCTCCACCTCCCGGGTTCAAGCTATTCTCCCACCTCAGCCTCCTGAGTAGCTAGGATTACAGGCACCCGACACCACGCCCAGCTAATTTTTGTATTTTTAGTAGAGACAGGGTTTCACCATGTCGGTCACGCAGGTCTGGTACTCCTGACCTCATGATCCGCCCACCTCAGCCTCCCAAAGTGCTGGGATTACAGACGTGAGCCACCGTTGCTGGCCTACAAAGTTTATTTAATGTCACATTCACTTTATGATATTGAACTTGAAATTATGTTGAGACGTTTTCACTGGTTTAGCCGTCATTTATTTTGAAAATTACTTAACAGCTGGCTTTCATCAGAATTTTGCTTCAACTAAAAAGGCACTACAAGTTGTTTTTTTGTTGTTTTTTTGTTTGTTTGTTTTTTAACTTGGTGATAGGAAGTGGCATCATCCATTCCCTTCTGAGATATTCCAGAGTAGGGATAGATTTCTTATGTCCATATTGTAGCTTACAGAGCTTTCAGACACAAAAGACAATCTGAATGAATTACAGCATCAAAAATTATGGTTTTGTCATTTGGGACTTTTTATAATTAGAAAGATATGTTTGCTGATGGGATTATGACAGTATGTTGCAATTTTAAATCATTTTGTTCAATGTTTATTCTGTTAGCACCTTTCAATATATTATGTAGATCTGATATTTCTCTTTTCCAGATACATTAATTATTATAAAAATTCTGTAATAATTATAGCTATCAAAAAAGTAAATCCATTGAAATGGCATCCAAGAGGCATACAAAGTTTTAAAAATTATCTTCTCATGTTTCACAATTAACAGGAAAAGCAGACCCACCAGCTTTGTAACTTTGTAAAACTCAACAAGCCTGATGCTCTCTCTCCGTGTCAATATGATGAAAGCATAATTACACTCCCCACAGAGAAACATCAATATCTGGCCTTTGGAAAGTCATGGAAGGGGTGGAAAGGAAACATCTGTTCACACATATCTCATTGCAGAATCTCCACAGCAGTTCTTCACAGCAAGAATTTTTTTCCTTTATCCCTGAAATTGGGAGTGGTCAAAGAATAGAGACAGGAAAAAGCCTGGGAAACCCTCTCTGGGCAGTCTGTAGGTTACTGATTTTTCTATACAAGAAGGGATGTTGTCACTTGTTTGTAAGCTCCATGAGACAAGATTCAAGCTGGACTGGAACTGTAGCACCTTGTTATATGGTTCTTAGACTCCAAAAAGCCATACTTAACATAAAAATAACAGCAGAAAAATCTCCTACCCAAAACCATGAATTATAACATTTGTCTGTAAGGCAACCTGAGAGATCCTTGGACACATACATTGCACTTTTCTTCTTTCATTGTCTCCACTAGTGGTGTTCAACAAGAATGATTGAAAATGCTTATAGGACTAGTGAATGTTCCTGTCTTTCATTGCTTTCAAGCTATCTATGGACAAAGCCGGTACTCCTGGACTTTTACCAAACCAAGAACACTATTTTCTGAACTTACTCCTTCAATGTGTTTGATGTAGTTGGAATCTGTTTTACCTCAAAGATTATTTAACAGGTCCATCAAGTCACAGGCAAAGTGCCAGCTTCTGACTGAGTTTCTGCCTTTGAATTTTGGCTTCTATTCCAATCCTTCAGCATTAGAGATGTGGGAGAAAGTACCTCTGAACACTAACTTTCCTTAAAAAAAAAAAAAGCCATAAAATTCATAACAGAAACCATTGCCTTCTATTTACTTATTTGGTGAAGAATCACGGAAGTGGGCTTTGACAATGAGAACAAAATTAAGGAATCAAACAGCAAAAAATGACCATGAGAATGAAAAATTTGAAAGGTATGCATATACTTTGGATCATCTCAAGTGGTAACTATATGAGAACACATTTCATTAGAAAATTTTCCGGGGGGGAATGAATTTGTAGGACTTGACTACTTCCCAAGGCACTGGGATGATACATTATAGATTGAAAAGGACATAGAACTAAATGGAATTCATTTGTCTCAGTTTAGATAAGTTTTTTCTTTCTCTTAATGTATTGTCTTCCAAATTAGAAGTAAAATATAATCAAATTCCACCTTCTTGGTGAAACACACTTTATGTAGATGTTACACAGGTTCTTAGCCGAGAATGTCACTCTTTTGTGACTGTTCTTTTTTTCTGATACTACCTGATCATTGGTCAGGTAAGTAAAGAGAAATGATAGGCCAAAATATGATATTTTTTTCTTTTTTTTTTGAGGCGAAGTCTCGCTCTGTCGCCCAGGCTGGAGTGCAGTGGCCGGATCTCAGCTCACTGCAAGCTCCGCCTCCCGGGTTCACGCCATTCTCCTGCCTCAGCCTCCCGAGTAGCTGGGACTACAGGCGCCCGCCACCTTGCCCGGCTAGTTTTTTTTTTTTTTAATTTCTTAGTAGAGACGGGGTTTCACAGTGTTAGCCAGGATGGTCTCGATCTCCTGACCTCCTCAGAGTGTAATAGGATTCACAAATATGCTTGCAGCTTTTTAGGATTTTTGATATGTATGGAGTTATTATATATTTTAAGAAAATGTACTCTAATATGTAAGAGTTACACTTCTGAGTCTTTCATTCTGTTTTTCCTTGATTTATTTAAGCACATATAGTTCTAATTTCTCTAAGTTGTTGATAAGAAAGAAATTTAGAGGGTCTTATAGAATTATGCTTAGCAATAATTTTAGTGAATGCTTGTAAAATGGGTACCTTGTGCCAACATCATCCTAAGCAGTTTAATGTTCATAACAGCTTATGAAATAGTTACTGTTGCTTTCCCAGGTCAACAAATGAGAAGCTTAAGATATAGTTCAAATAACTTCCCAAATGTCACATACTCATTAGTGATGGAGCCAGGATTTGTACACAGACACACTGAGAAATTTTGTTTTCACCAATATTGGACCAGAATCTTCATTATCTAGATGTTCACATCTAGACTATATGTATAGAAATATCCAAAACTAGATTAATTGACTCTTAATGAGTTAGCAATGGATCAGTGTCCTCAAATCAATTTATTCTTTGGCAGCTTTTTTCCAATGATTACAGAAAATACATATGAGAGGGCTTGGGTGGTAAAACAGAAATTTTAAAGATCATGGTAACTCTTTACTTAATGATTCTCTTTTTGCCAGTCTCTTTTTTTCTTCAGTTTAGCTTTCAACTAATATCAGAGTTGGCTACTTCAGATGTTTCTTGATCATGCTGTTAGCTTTTTAAATCCTGCCAGTGCTCTCCACTTCAAATATAACAAAATGTAACTATTTAGCTTGGGTGATGGTGTCTTCACAACCTTGATCCTAAATTAACCTCCTCCATCTTCTCTCCCTTCTCTCCACTCTATCCTCTACCACTTTTTCTGCTTAGCAAATTCTACCTCATGCAAGGCCAAATTTAAATATTCTCTCTTCCTCCCTCCTTCTCGCTCTCTGACACACACACACACACACACACACACACACACACACACACTCTTCTCCTCTTACAATTACTTTGACAAGTTTCAGCCTGCATTCCCAAGGCACTGTAATTCTCCCTTTCTTATAACACATTGCCTTCACTTATTTACTTATTTGTGTCTGTCCCCTTCACTGAGGGTGAGTTCAATGATGTCTAGTGCTAGACTATTTATCATTCTATATCTACTGCCAAGTACTTCATATATGAGATGTTTAATCAATGTAGTTGTATTAAATCGAACTGAACCAAATTTAATTGAACTGAGTCTATATTATTCCAGGCACATGAGAGAATTAGAGACTATGCACAATTCTGATGCTTAAACAATTTCTACCAGAAGCTAATTTCAACTCTTTGACTTTTTGCATTTTGCACAGTGCCTAGCAATGCTGGACATAAAGGTGGTGTCTAAGACATTGCGAGTGATTGACAGAATCTATCTCATTGACCCCAAGTCTGTGGAAGAGTCAAGAATCAAACCACTTTCTTAATTACAACATCCTCAGGACGTCATCACATGGTGTTCACATGGATTTGGAGCCAGTCTGTTCTCTCTCTAAGTACCTGTGTGACCTTGAGCAAGTAAAGCCAGTGCCTCACTTTTCTCATCTGCAGGATGAGAATAATGTTAGTACTGACTTCATAGAATTTCTGGGAGAACTAACTGGGTTGATATGTGTGGTGCTCAAAAGTTTGCTTGGCACATGGTCATCCTGGCAAAAGGCTTAACTAAGATTATTACTTAGTGTGAATTCTATTTTTATCTATACTTACTCTGTACCCACTGATGTTCGCTGCAAGGTTCTTTTCAAGAAATTGATAATGGTTTCCCATATCAGGAAATGCCAGAATAGCTGTAGCCATCCACATAGTGCTTTTCCTTCATAAGATTCAACAAAGTGTCAGGTATATATGTTCCCTTATCCCCTCAATGTCCCTGAACCATATGTTTTATTTTCTTTGTTTTATGTAGTTTTGCACACCTATTTTAATGCATTTTACAGTGAAAAAAAAAAAAAACCCACGGTGATGTTTACAGAAAGACTATCATCTCCAATAATATGCCTGCCATGGAGAAATATGCTACTATCAATTCATCAGGCCTCATACACAAAGATACTCTGTTTCTCCAAATCAAAAGCTATGTGATAATGATTTAAATACATGAGAAACAATGACAAATAGTAGAAGTTTAATGGAGCCATATTTAATAAATCAATGCTTATTTACCATTTATTATGAAAATATGTTCTAGAATGGTAATATTTCATTTTTATCATTATTGCTGTTTCTTTGCAATCAGATCTTTTTTGCATTGTTTTGTTTTTGAGATGAGGTCTAACTCTGCCACCCAGACTGGAGTGCAGTGGAACAATCATGGTTTACTGCAGCTTCGACCTTCTGGGCTCAAGGGATCCTCCCACCTCAGCCTGTAGCTGACACTATAGGATACGGACCACACCTGGCTATTTTTCATTTTTTCTTTTTTTTTTTTTTTTTTTTTTTGTAGAGACAGGACTCTTCCTATGTTATCCAGACTGGTCTTGAACTCTTGGCCTTCAGCAATTCTCCCACCTCAGACTTTCAAAGTGCTGGGATTACAGGCATGAGCCACCACACCCGGACCCTGTAATGAGGTCTTAAACTATTGAACTTTTCCCGAAGAAAAGTACTTTCCACATCTTGTTTTTTCAAAACATTTCTATTAGACACAGATAGTAGTAACCCACAGTTCTCTTTCTCACTTCACTTTTGCTTGTTAGAACTTTTTTGAATTTTCTTTCGTTTTCTGGCCCCATTGCTTTATTTTCCTGATGAAATAAGATTTTCATTATAGTTTTTGGATAGACACTGGTGACATAAAACCAAACCCAAAGATTCATCACATACCCAAACAAATCTGACTTCCTCAACTTTCTCTCAGCTTCTGCATAAAAATCAGCTTTGGATTTATTTCTTATTTGCAAGCACTCAATGCAAACAGGCATTGTAGATTAACACAACAATGCACTCGAGCTGTTTGTATTAATTAAAGCTTTTCCTTTTACAATTTATTTGAAGCATAATTATCTTATAATAGCTTTCAGATTGTTCTAGTATTTTAAGTTTCATGGCATTAATTCATCTGGTGCTGTGTCTGCTGACTCTTGCTCATGGTGATTTTCTTGTGAGGTTTGCAATCTATTAGTGTGGGCTCATGAGCGTCTTGGTTTATAAAATCCTGTTGGAGTCCAAAATGCTCTGGGTTAGGAAATGATGGTTTGGGGCTTGGTTTTGCTGGGGGACCTAAGGAATTTCGGTGACGTGGGACTGGGTTGTAAGGTTGATTTTTCAGATCATGTTACCTATCCCACCCAGGTGGTATAAATGTAGAGCCTACATCAGCAAGTGATTCAGATCTACAGCTTGAATTTCTCACAATGTTTGGTTATTCCAACACAATCCCAGATACATGGTAAGTTTGTTTACGTTTTCTCGGCTTAATTGTTTGGGATTGTCTTCCAAGCTATGAGGTCTGGAAATCCTTAGAGATTTTGTGTTTTATGCAAGACTCTCAGATTACACTTCCCTTCTTTATAGGTGTTTGTAACCATTTCTCCAGTAACTAGGTCATATGTCCTTTCTGAAACACATGTGAAATGCCTTGGTATTAGTTTTCCATGACCTCTCATTTTGATTCCCTTCTTATTTTTTCATACAACACCTGGGGATTCAGTAGTCTAACAATTATATTCTCATATAAACAAACATTCTATAACCTCACTAACATTAAACAAGTTATCTATTTCTTCAAGTTTATTTTCTTACAACACCTGGGGATTTTCCTGTCTTTTAATTTCATCTATGCTTTAAAATCAATCATTATATTTAATCTAATATTTTAAGGTGGTTTTTAGTCTGTTCACATTTTCTTATTCTACCATATGTCTGAAAGCCTCCTTGCTGTTTTTTTGTTTTCTGTTTTTTGGTGTTTTGTTGTTGTTGTTGTTTGTTTGTTTGTTTTTGACATTCTGTAGGCTTTCCTACTAACTGCTAGTTAGAGTTAGTGGGAAACTTCCTCCTTCTCCAGCTGAGCCTTGTCCAGCCTTTTGTACCATGCCTCATTTTTTGTCCATAACCAAATTTTATACCATGACATCCAAGGGATTCCCAGAATAAGACATGGGCTTTATTATAACTCAAACTCTGAATCAAATCCTTTTACAGATCTCTTCTCCTTTGGTTAAATGTCATGAGTTCAACCATCATCAGTCAATAATAACTCCATATCCCAACAAGATGTCTATAGAATTGAAAGAACCACAGCAAAGACATCTAGGAGAACTAATAACTTGGTAGAGTTTGGTGAAGAAAGAGAATGGGTGGCAATCCCAGGAAAGCATACAATGATGTCAACATTTCCACAATAGATTAAGGGACATGGAACAATTTTCCATTAGAAAAGGAGTTCACAGCAATGACTACTAATGACTGAGATACAAACATGTTTACTCTTTTTTAATGTAGTTGGTGCCTCACTCAGAGGTAGATTTGTCACCTAATTATAGGCATCATTAATCCAAAGATCAACAAAGATCAAGCAACAACTAACCAGATATAATTCTTCATAGATCTACTTTTAAATCTGAACCAAAAAAGTAGATAACCTGTTTCATTTTAGCCAGATTACAATATGTTTGTTTATATAAGAATGGCATTATTTGACTACTCACAGGTAAGCTATTGTGACGAGCATCACATCTGTATTCTTATCATCAATCTACATGGAACATTAAAGCCTCTGGTAGAAAAAGTATAAGTGCATTCTTGACAAAGGAATAGTTACCACATAAGATGACCTTGTAGAACTCCCCCTTAAACCAATCTTTTGTGATCCTGTATTTAGTTCACAGCTCGGAGCCCTGGGAATTAGTACTGCAACTGGGGGTACAGGAGGTGGCTAAAAGAGGCAGGGTTTTGAATTATGTACAGTGAACCTCATCACTTGGAGTTTCTGTATTTGTGAATTCACCTACATAAAAAATCTACTCGTAAGCCCAAAATGGATACTCACAGCACTCTCATAGTCATTCACAGGTATACACAGAGCAGCGAAAACTTTGAGTTGCCTGTTAAGCACATTCCTGGCTGAGGCTGAACAAGACAATGCTCTGCCTTATTGTTTCAGCCCATACTGTGAACAAATGTCCTTTTGTGGTGCATTTCAGGCCACATTATTTACATTTTTGTGCTTTATCTTGGTGATTTCACTATTTAAAATGGCACCCACGCTTAGTGCTGCAGTGCTTAGTGTTCCTAAGTGCAAGAGGCTGTGACACGCCTTACACAGAGATTATGTGTGTTACCTAAAATTCATTTAGGCTTGAGTCCTACTGCTGTTGACCGTGAGTTCAGTATTAATGAACCAACAATATGGTAGATCCAGAAAAAGGAAGCAGAAATTTGCCAATTTTTATGTAAGACTGCCTTGGAAAATGCTAAGTTAGCATCTATAGTGTCTTATAAAGGTATAAAAATAGTATAAAGGGGCTAAATTTGGGGATTCATGAGATGACAACAAACAACAACAAAAAAGTGAAGCAGACAGAGTTATTTTGAGGCTGAAAGCCAAAGAAATTTACAGTCACATTTCCCAGGATTAGAAAAGGTCAAATCTTTTTTAGCTAGTGCTAACTGCTCTGCATTGTCAATAGGTGATAAGGCATGAAAAATGCTAAATGTGCAGGCAAGGCAAGTTCTGTACAGGAAAAATTTTAAAGTACCTGCTAAGTGTTATACAGGAAAGGGGTTATGTGGAAGAGCACATTTTCAACACTGATAAAACTGAGTTGGTTTGCTTTAGAAGTGTGTTGGCAAACATACCTGTATAATGCAAATAGCCTCCAAATCTCTTGTCTTTAAATCATGCAAAGATCATGAAATTAATTGTTTGTAAGATGTATATACTAAAAAAGGTGCCTTTAAACAGAACACACATGAAACAAGATTATGTGTTGACAGATTGATAAAATATAACCAAAGGTTTGCAGGAACCTAACTCAGTGTTTCCACTAGGAGAAATGACTTAATATTTGCTAATTCAACATTTACAGCAACCTTATAGAACACAATTACTGGAAATATTGAGAATGTTCTGTAATGCAGATATTTAATCTTAACGATCATAACCCAGGCGTAGAGAGAAAATGTTTTGTAATAATAAATGGAAATAATGTATTTGAGTGTTACAATCAAACCTCAACATATTACTACCAGGTAGCTGGAGACCATGCTATCTACTTGTTCAAAGTAATGAGACTATTTTCTAAGAGGAATTGGTCATGCATTCAACTTGGCATCTGGTATCTGGCACTCCACTGGTTCACATTCCAACAATATCATGTACTTAATAAGCTATTTAGATTATTTAATAACTGTATTTTATTTAGCTTTCTATCCTAGTGGCTATGGAATTTTATTTTACTTATATTACTTTTGTCTGTTTTTCATAATAAACTATAAGCTACTCAAGGGTAGGATCTATGTATTATCTATTTTAGTATCCATGATGCCTAACATATCATGTTGTACACAGCAAATGTTAAACAAATTTTTTTTTTAGATGAAGTCTCACTCTGTTGCCCAGGCTGGAGTGCAGTGGTACCATCTCAGCTCACTGCAGCCTCCACCTCCTGGGTTCAATCAATTCTCCTGCCTCAGCCTCCCAAGTAGCTGGATTATAGGTGCATACCACCATGCCTGGCTAATTTTTGTATTTTTAGTAGAGATGGGGTTTTGCCATGTTGGCCAGGCTGGTCTCGAATTCTTGACCTCAGATGATCCACCAGCCACAGCCTCTCAAAGTGCTGGGATTACAGGTGTGAGCCACTGCGCCCAGCCCAAACAATTTTTTGTTGAATGAAATTAATGAAGAAGAATAAAAATATAATCCATAATCTCAGGAAATAATAATAATTTTTTAAATCATGGTCAAAGCTCATATTAAATTTCCTTGTAATTTCCCAGAAATGTAATTCAGATTGATACTACTATATGCATTTTAAAAATTATTTTGGTTACATAACTAATACATGGATGCATACCTGTGGTGGAAAACTCTCAATGTTAGAATAGAGTATAAACATTAGACATAGTGTATAGCCATCTGCCAACCTGCCGATCTCATACTATTCCCCTCCCTGAACATTTTTATATAAATAGATGGCAAATATAACTAGAGCTAGGAGAATAGTATACAAGCAAAACATGCACACACGGAGTTTTTTGGATTTTTTAAAAAAATATTTACGATGTGATCCAAATACTGATTTAGGAAGTATCAACTATCTGAAAATATAGTTTTATTTTGAACCACATCCCACAAGATAACCCACATACATATTCCTTCTATGCTGTCCACTCTGATGGCAATCTTTCCAAACTAAAATGTGTTTGACATTAATTTTTTTCAATTAGTGAAGACATTACTACGACTATATTTACATGACCTTTGCATTCTCCTTTTCCTATGAAAGTTCTGGGGAATTCGTGAACCTGTCATCTCAGTGCACTCTGAAGTATTTGCTCCAAAGCAAATGTAATTTTAGAGTTCAAGAAATCTCCAAGTTGAAATAAAAGGTAGATACTTATCACAACTCGGAAGCTGTCAATGGAGTGCATCCAGAGGTTAAAGAGGCTTGCAAAAACCCCGGGGAACGTTCATATGGTAAGAATTCCACATCACTGGCAAGCTGAAAGGAGCAGCTTATAGCTGATTTCACAACTTGGATGGATACAAAGCAGTAAAAAGATCATCTGAATTACAGGACTGATGCCAACAAAAGGATGTCACCATTTTATTAAACACAAGAACCACACAGAAATAAGGAAACATCTCATGATGACTTTATGTCTGCTCAAGAAGTCAAGCACATCATCAATTGCTTATTAGTAACAGCAAAAGAAATATACACTGCTCTAATTTCCATAAAGACATGTTTAAGAGCAACTGTTTGCCATTTTAATTTATTGATCCCCTCCCATTAATGAATTTTAAAAACTTTATAACCTCAACACTTTTCTATTGCATTCATTATTATAAAGAAAAACACTTGGCCTTTCATATTGTTTCCTCCTAATGGCCAACATCCTCTTAGATCAGAGTCAGGCTGAATGCGTGTGAGCCTCAAGATAATTTTCTGTGTGGTTATAGCTTTCTTCCAGAAATTTAATGATTATATGCCCACTGTAGTAAGCTACTTTCAATCAATAATCCCTCTTTCTCATGAGTCTAAAGTGGCATTATCTTGAAAATTGGTAGGTTTGAGGAATATTCATTTTTGTGACAATAATCTCTGTATACAAAGAAAAAAACTGTTAATGTGATTTTTTAACAAAGCCTATTGAGCACCAACTCTGTTACGCAAACATAGTAGATAAATAATATAAGCCCAAAGTAGGGAAGACAGTTCCTTCTACCAAAATGGCTTCTGATATAGAGCTATAACTATACTGGGTGGCACTTACTAAAATAAGTAATTTAAAGAATAAGAGCCACCAGGTATTTGGAAGACAGATCATGAAGAAATTACACTTTCAGGAATCCTTGTATAAAATGGAAGAATTACATTTTGCCTTGAAAGAATATTAGAAATAAAACTTACGGAGATAAGATGGGGGAAAGGCATTGGAAGCCTTGTGAGCCAGCATTTGGGGAAACAAGGACATCATGCACACTGGGAATGATGAACAGTATTCTTTCCAGAGAGGAGTTGGTGGAAAGAAGAGAAATGGAAATACGGTAGATGTAGGAAAAACGAGGTTGACTGAGGGCCTTGAATGTCAAGTGCCAGAAAACTACAAAAGATAGATGAGATAGATAGATGATAGATAGATAGACAGACACATAGATACATAGATAATAGATACATACATACATAGATGACAGATAGATAGATAGATAGATAGATAGATAGATAGATAGATAGATAGACAGACAGACAGACAGACAGACAGACAGACAGACAGACAGATAGATAGATAGATAGATAGATAGATAGATAGACAGACAATAGATAAAAGATACACTTGGTCATTTATTCACTATACCCAACAAAATATTTTTAACTACTTAGCAGGTTGGCTTTGTGTAGGTAAAGCTGTCTCAATGGAATTGAATAAAATAGGAGAAAAACTAAACAGGAAGGGCCAAAACAACAAGTAGAAAAACTGTGTATTTAAGAAAAAAACAAACATAAACAAAAGTCTGAAGATTTCATTGTTTATGGCAGTGAACAAACAAATATTGATTCAGACTTAAGAATGTAAGCACAAAATCTGAGCAGTCAGGTTGTGGGCTCATGAATCCAGGCCACGGGGACGAAGGATTAGACTCCCTACAAGAGTTTGAGCCCTGAATGATCAGGATATTAGGCCAAAAAGGGTGACAAGAGATCAGAATTGAGGTATAAAGCATGAGTGGTGAGTAGCAAATAGCAGGAGGTGTTGTCACTGGTAGAGGGGTCGTGACTGCAAGCTGTCCAGATTCTTGGCGTTTTGAACTAAGAATTGGACAAAACGCCCAACAAAGCAAGTAAAGAATGAAGCAACAGAAGATGGAAAGCAGGGATTTCTTGAAAATGGAAGTATGCTCCACAGTGTGGGAGAAGGCCCAAGCAGCAGCTCACGGGCAGGATACAGAATCTTCTTGGGTCGAAATACCTCCCATAAGTTTCCCATTGGCCACTTCATGCTCACTTTATGTAAATGAAGTTGTAGCCCACAATCAGGCTGATTGGTTGCAGAAAGCAGTCAACCAGAGGCTGAAGTGAAGTTACAGAGGTTACACTCCTGTGCAAACATCTGATTGGTTGCAAAAAGCAACCCATCAGAGGCCAGAGTGAAGTTGCAAAGTTATACTTCTATGCAAATGAAGATTCCAGCTGCAATTAGTCTGATTTGTTGTGGACAGCTAGTTTCCCATATGTTTGCAGAAAAGATGTGGGATTTGCAAAGGGAGTAACCTCTGGTCCTTTTGTTACTTAGGCATGGAAAGTCAGGGTTTTCCTTTCAATTTAGCTCTAGGAAGTCAGTGTGATACAGCCTTAGGTTTCCTGTCTCCAGACCCTATTCTCCTCCTCCGTGTAAGTGCCTTTATGAGAAAAACTCCTAAAGTAGCTCAGAAATAGCCCTAGAGAGCCCTATGCAGCCTCTGACAGTAGTCAGGCCTGAGCCTCCCCGTATAGAAAATGAGGAACCCCTGGATGGGAGAGGAGATTTAGCAAACAGAGAGCAAAGTGGTTTCCAACCCCAAACGTCCAGAAATCTGATGGAATTCTTTGCTATGAATCCAGATATTCTGATGTCATGCAGACACACTCACACTTAGAACAAATGTCAGCTATGGGACTCTTGGGCAATTGTCCTCTTGACAAAAATATTTCCCAGCCCGATTCTGAGACTCAAGTACACATTTCACAATTCCCACGGCCTTCTCTGAGAAATGTACTCCCTTTACTCAGAGCCAAAGTTTCCCCACCTAATAGATCTACAAAGACTTCTAATTTGCTAAGCAAATTGCTACAAGGCTTTGCACTATTTTTTCCCTACCCCATATTTACTGCCAAGAAAATATTTTTAACAATGTTGTAGATAAATTTTTTATGGCTCTTTCAAAATGACCAGGTAAAATATCATGTTACAATCATATTTTTAAAAATTATGTACCCACCACATAAAGAGTTATAGATATTTTCAGAAAGAAAGGAAATGTCTTCAGTTAGTAGAGGAGTGTGTACTACTAGGTCTATTTTTAAGTAAATGTGAGAGTGCAATGGAAAAAGAAAGAGACCAAAGGAGTACTTTGGGAGTCAAGGGACTCAGGGACTGTGTTTCTAAAACTGGAAATGTTTCACAGATCAAGAAACTTTAATCTGCTTGTGGGTTTATGAACCTAGATATATATTTTAAGTTCCCTCTAACACACATTTTTCAAAACTTCTGTCTCAGGGCACAAAAGTAGAGGATACTTTCAATTACTTAAAATTACAGCAAAGATATTAAATTTTTATGCTAGCATTTGCTTCTTACTTATTTTAAGCAGGAAGTTAACTTTGTATCTAAAGAGCAAGACTATTGCCTATTGTGTCAAATTTCTGTGTTGCACTAAGAGAGATGTTATAAACTTCATTCTAAACACAAGCGATGTGGTAAACTACCAATGTCCTTTTTCGATTTCACAAGCACAATTTAGAGACATCCGTCATTTGAGTCTTGGCCAAATAATTTTAAGTTCCCAGAATTTGAAAGGATCACCCGGAACTTTTAGTAAAATAAGTCAACAAAGTTATGTGTAAGGCCAGCACAACAAATAGGATCACTTTATTGTGAATCTCATGAAGCAAAGAAAATATATTCGTTCTGTGAAACTTCACCACTGGGTTCAGGCAGCCTCACACTGTTGTTACACAAGCACAACTGAGCAGTAGAGTATGAGAGAATATGGTGCCAACAGACAGCGTGTGTGATACATGGAGCCCGGGGAGCACATGTCCTTCTAGTATCTGCAGAACTTTGGCCAAATAGCCTGCGCTCACTGCACTGCTGTCTCCTCATTTGGAAATGAGATATGAGGGAATGTATACTTTCTAAGATCCCCTTCAGTTTTAAGATCCTATTACACCATAAATCCTGCAAGTAAAAGACCAAACTTCAAGGGACAGGCTCCATCTTGTAGACAAGACTTACCCAGAACTGAGAACAGCCTCTTACAATGGGCAGCTGAAAGGAGGACAGGAGAGAAGGAAGAACAGAAACATTTATCAAGTACCTTCTAAGTCTGTGGCCAAGAACTGGCTACACATTTGTTATAAATATTACATTGAGTTTCATCCTCACAACAATCTGTGTTTGTTCAATTTTGATTGTGATCTTCTACTTACTTCAAGTTGGGTAAACTGAGGCAGAGAGCAGCCAATAAATGACCTGAGCCTACAGAGTAAAAAGCAAAATGTGATTTGAAATGATACAAATGGCTTTATGGTCCTCTTTACTGTCCAGGCCACAGACAAATATGTTCAGCATTGTATATATGTAGCTCCAGGGTAATTCATTTGAGACATGAACACATAAACATATACATTGGAAAGAATAAACTACAATGAACTGAGAAAATAGATGTGATTTTCAGCTGTATGCTAAACTTTTGCTCTCTGTTGGATCCCCTCTGAAACCACAGTAAATCAATCATCTGGCATCCTTTGAAGGTCTTGTACGGGTCAGCAGGGGCTCCTGTTTCTGGCACACAACAAGGGCTGCTCTGCAGTGGCCTCAGAGCTGCTGCTGTAGCTCTGGGTGTCACCGTGCCAGCACGGGTTCCCTTTATCTCTTTTGCAACTTTAGATGTTCCAAAATCATACTCTGTTTCATAAGCTTTGACCTACAGTTGGGAGGAAAGAGGAGGAGGTGGAGATAATGACCTACAAGGCTTTGTTTTGAAATGCTCCCTGCAATTTGTCCTGAGCCAGATCTGATCTGGGATATCAGAAGATTCCAAATCTGATCTTGGATAGCTCAGAAATCATTACCATTTAGTGGATATCACAGCCTCCTCACAGTGTGTTTTATACATTTTTGGTGGGATTACAAACTCATCTGAGAATTATAGGAATACTACAAAATGCCCATATATGTATAGTCTCAAAACTGTTCATATGTTAGATCAGTTTTAGCACACTAATACCTTAACAGACGTAAGATATCACCAGAACAATCCCAGAAGTTGCTTTTGTTGTTGTTTACAAAGGTTGCATCTAAGCCAAGAATTTTCTCTTTGATGTAAACATCTAACCCCAAGGGGCAAGCCACAGACCATTATCTCTCAGTCAGGACTCAAGCAAATGTCTCCTAATTGGTCTATGACTATGGTTTATTCTCCACAACAGCAACCAGAGTAGAATTTGTAAAACCTAAACCAGATAACATCCATCTTATGTGCACGGTTCTCTAAGGACTTCCCAACATATTTTGAATAAAATCCAGACTCCCTACCCAAGCCTGCAAGTCAGCCTTCACCCACCTCCTCAACCCCATTTCTGTCTCTTCTTCCCATTCATCAGTGGCTTTCTTATGCTTCCTTGAATGGGCTAAGTTTATTACCTAGTTTAGATCTTCGCAACTGATAGCCCCTCTACCAATTCCCTCCTCCCCTGATAGTCACATGGCGCACTCCTTTACCTTATTCAAGTCTCTACATAAACTTTATCTACTCAGAGAGAGTTCTATATTGAAAATAATAGCGTTCTTCCAAGCTACTTTCACTGGCTATCATCTTTTCCCAGCTTTATTTTTACCAAGCATTATATTACTTATTGTGTATATGTTAATAATATGTGTCCCTACAATAAAAGGTAAACTCTGCAAGGATAGGAATGTGTCTGTCTTGTTAATAAGTAATCCCCAGCACCCTAGATTTTTACCCCACTTATTAAATAAATGATTGTATATAAAAGGCATTTTTTAACATATGTTCAGCATAATATCTACCATGACCAATCCTAAATAAATATGGTTACACTGAAAACGTAAGTTTCCAAGTAATATGAGTGATTACAAAAAGAAAACTAATTTACGGGGTTCTACTTCTATAATTCTTCTTCTTCTTTATTGGCCCATATGCTTCTGAAAGGCAATAGAATGTGGAGTATGCCCAGAGGTAAAGTGACAAAAAAGACAGGACCCCCAGTAAGTCATTGGTTGTGATTGTAAGTGAAGTCACTCTTGCTCAGTCCTTGAATTTCCAGACCTTTCTTTTGAGGGTACAGCATAATATAGGGGTCTCCAACTTAATAAATACACTATGTCTTGTAGAATGACAGACACACCATCCTTTCAGAGTTTGCTGCATGCTGGCATTTCAGCTGCACTTCTAGAGGACTATTTAAGCATTCTTCAAGGCTGGTTGTCTCCAGGTAATGCAGTACTTTATATGATGAGTGGATCACTGGTCAAAGGTCCACTCTGCACCCCCTTCACTATTAAAAAGGGCTTCTTGTCGAATGCTATCCTGCGTGGAATTCCATGTCTGTATATCTGACATTCCACAAGTTCCTAGATAATAATGCCGGTTGAGGCTCCATAGGTAGGAAAGGCAAATCCATACCCAGAATAAGTTTCTATCCCTGCAGTGACAAACTGCTGGCCCTTGCAAGAGGGAAGAGGCCCAATGTATTTGACTTCCACCGAGTAGCTGGTTGGCCTTAAGTAATAGTGCCATATCTTGGGCTCAGTGTTGGTCCCGGTTGCTAACTTTCAGAGGCAGCCAGAGCAGACTTGGGAAGTGGAAGTCATACTGTTTGGTTCACATGTGGCCTCCATCGCTACCATCATGACAACTCCATTCATGTGTCTCTCATTCCAGTTCTAAAGTAGTCAGTGACAGAGGCTGGATAATGTCAATTGGCTGAGTCATCTTGTCTGCTTGGTTCATCAGTGTCTCTGGGGGAAACTTTCCAGTGGGAATTAATGGGTAGTCATAAGTTCCTGCATTGTGTGCCATTTCTATTTCCTCATTCACGTATTTGTACACCAGACCTCCTTTTGCTTCTCAGGCACTTGAGCAGAGGACCAGGCCACTGGCCACCACCCAAGATCCTGTAAATATTCTCACCTTTATTTCAATAAAAATTATTTAAGTAAACAAATATGTACATTATAGACCCCTCATTTTTAGTTTTCATAAAAATTGCTTCAACAATTAATCCATGCATATATTCATGTAAACTCATGTGAGCTTATCTGCAGGCAGAATCCTAAAAGTGAATTTACTGATCAATAAGAAGTTTGAAATTCCGAAATTAAATATTAAGTTGCCTTTCAAAAGTTATGCCAATATCTACTCCTACCCACATGCTAACGTTGAATATTATCAATCATTTTAACTTTTTGCTTATCTTACACGCAAAAACTGGAGTCTTGCTGCTTATAGGTATACAACATACTTTGATGATCATTAGGATATTTTCATATGTCTATTCGAAATTCATATTGCTTCATCTGTCAACTCCATGCACAATGTCTGTGTGCATTTTCATACTACGTTCTTTTTCTTGTGAACAGTAGAAACTCTTTCCATATTAGGAATATTTACCTTTTGTCTCATGAGAAAAACCTGGTTTGTAATACTTAAGTTGTTATAGCAAATAGAAAATTTAGATTTTGGTCGCAGTGGCAGAAGGGCATGTGGCTGGATCCTGTACAAGTAGTATCAGATTATTAAGGAAATGTAAAAGGCAACAGTGGAAGGCAAGGAAAAGTGGTTTAGGAATAAATTGTAGCCTTATTTTATTTTGTTTGTGACTACAACCTTATCTTCCAGGAGTCCGGTGCCAATTGATTCTTGCAGTAATATTGAAAGGAGATCTAGCAGAAGCTTTAAAAGGCAGGGGGTGTATATTAGGCTTGAACAATTACTCAGCTCATCTTCTTCTATTGCTTGATAGCCAGTAACAGATAAGTAAAAGTTATTCACATCTTTTGGTTATTCTTCCACCATTTTCCCAAAGTCTCTCACTAATTATTTCTTTTCCTATAGTCATTCTACCATAACTATTGTTTTACATTTATACATTTACAACCATAGAGCACAAAAATCTTTCAAAAAGTGCTGAAGATGAAAAGAATTTAATTTAATTACACTATGATTCTATTTGATGGAAGTAACAGGAAGCCGACAATATCTTTATCATGTTTTCCTACCCCTTCTGTTTTTTAGATTCACTGCATAGCAAATGTCCCTTAAGTAATACGGTTTTTTAATGTGTTCAAGAGACTGGAATGCCTATTCAAGGTCTAATTTTCTATTTTCTATCACATTCCTTCCAACACTTACAATCTCAAACACAAAGCCTTCAAATGTCTCACTTGATTTTCTATTTTTCGTCTTGATTTTTTTATCATATAGAGGAAATACCCATTAGACTCATCATAGAGATATTTATTATTGTTGTTAGCCATGATTCACAGATTCTAAGACAGACATTATTGCACATATTAATCTCTCTGAAATTAAACAGGAGAATGTCTTACAGCTGATAACATGTCATAGTTTAAATGGCAGTGTGTTATTTATTTATTGTTAATGTTACATAAAAGAGCAGTGCATATTACAACTAATAAGTCTTAAATTTGATGAGATTCAATAATAGCACACTTTATAAACCATTGAACTTTTGTTCAAGTTCAGTCTTTCCTGTCTAACTTTTGCTCTAGTGATTCGATTTTTGGCACTAAAACAGAAACTTTGAGTCTCTCTAGCAATCAAATCAGAGGAGCTTAGTTGTTGAAGTTTCTTTGTGGGGCTGTAAAATGCCTGCCTGAAATGTGTGAACAATTACAGTGATGTGATTGTTGGAGCCAGTTATTCGTTTGCGACTTGGGAAAGTATTATTAAAGTAATGATAATATTTTTCCCCTTAATACTTAGAGGTCTTTAATCCAAATAATCCCTTGAATGTTTTACAGACTCTACAGATTAGAATTACATCTGCTCCTAATGAAACCCATTTACCTTCAGGGAAAAGCCTGGTGACTATTTGTGATAACCAAAGGCAATGCTATATAGTAAGAAAAAGTATAGAATAAGAGTTCATTCTGAGCCATCCAATAAGGAAAACTGGGAAGAAAGTGTATATTTGTTATTAGAAGTTCATCAGGACAGCATGGCAGACTTTGAATCTTAACTACTAATTCTGGCTTTTTGCAAAAGTGAGCTCTCTGCTTTGAATACTCCATTTTTTCTTCTTTTTATTTTACCTCTTTTGCTTGTTAATTACTAGCATTTGTCTCAGTTTTGCTATTATTTCTGCTGGGCAACCTCTCTCAATATACCCAAATGGGTCAGGTGCACCCAATTTAACACTGCCTGGCACCCTATACTTAATCCTTAGCACACTGAATTACAATTGTGTGTATAGTGGTCTATGTTCCCCACTAGACTACCTGCTTTTTGAAGACCAGGAAGATCATGCACCATTGTATAGCAATTGTTCAGCACAGAACTGACCCACTTAGATGCTAAATGAATAGTTCTCAAATGAGTGAATAAATTTATGACTAGCCATCTCATCCAAAATTACTTTCAGAAAACAAAGAAGCGAACAAACCCACAACTAATTTTTCTGACAATCTCAGATTCCTGAAGCTATATCCACATAAGTGAAGCCGAGGAAAGAAGACCAAGTCAGCTTGTGACGTATCTCAACCTAAGCTCAGTGATCTTACCTCAGGAACAGAAAGTAACTGACTGCCTCAATTCAGTCTCAAATGTTTTTCAAACCTTGAGCAAATGTTTGCTTTTTTAATGACCTTCACAAATAAATAGTAATTACCTTGCCCAAGTATGATGTGCACTGTTTTATCTGTTATTTATTCTGCTACAAAGCTCATCCCAAGGAAAATGCTATAAAGACAACTTTCCTTTGCCTAGTACTGTAATCGAGAGTATGTAGGTATAGCAAATATAGAAGAAGCAACCAAGCGATTTGGTTGGCACTTTACATAGGCATGACTGTGAGAAAGTTCATCCTACATGCACAGTGAACTCTGGGTACTGAGTTCCCAGAGTTCCTCAAGATGCCATGAGCTGAACAACATGGAAATGTACACAAAGTCCTTGATAAAATCACAGAGAAAAGCCAGCAAGTGTCACCACACCCAAGAATCATGACAATACAATAATCCAAACACACCCTAGAGCTCTTTAATTTATTGTTTTGTTTCTAGTATTTTCCGCTTTTCTCTTGGTTTAAAGGATTCTTGGTTTCAGTAGCTAACCAAGTCAGTAGATGCATAATAACTGCTAAACTAGAAAAAAATGCAAGTAGGTCTTTTTTATATTAGAAGAAAAAGCCTAACACATTAACATCTTGTGTTGTGATGGTGGTTCTCAAACCAGCATTTAAAAATTGTTCACATTGTGGGAAAGCGAAACAATGGTAATTATGTCACAGAAGATCTGAACCTAGTCTTCTTCGTTATCTTACACTACTAAGAATGTAACCTTCTTCAGTACTTTTTAAATCTCTGATCCAATTAAATAATAATTTCTTTTTATTTTACTGAAACAAATATGTAATACACAATTAGTTAATGTGCAATCATGGGAATTGGTGTAATAAGGGATCCATGTAAATCCACCTTCCAGTCCCTGCTTTAGTGCTTTCCTCGTGAGATTTCCTCAATCACTATAATCATGACCAGTTAGCTGATTATCACAGAATAATTAAATCTTGCAAACAGTACAAAAATATGCTTAGAGAAATATTTATTCTTGTGTATGTTCAGCAGATTTTAACTTAAAATTTAAGTGTGTGTGTGTATCCAAGATTTGGATAGGGACAATACTGTATTCTAAACAAAATGTGTAAAACTTGACACCACAATTTTCAACAGACATCATTTGTCTCTTCTTCCCTTGGTACTTGGGTTGAATTTGTCTGTACAGACTGGATTTCTTCCCAAAGACCAAGAAACAAACTGATGTAATGTTCATTTTTAATTCAAACTTGGCATTGGAAAGATAACAAAGTGAAAGCCAGTTTCTTCCAAAAACTAATAAAAATATGAGTTGTGCCAAATACCCCTAAAATATATTGGGCAGCCCATGAACAGTCACTTAGTGCTATAAACACAGGGCAGATCTCTGTGCCTGCTCCTCAACAAGACTCTGTATCTACACGAAGTATCTTTTACATGAAATCCAGAAGGTCTCACCACATGCCATATAATCCACCAAAACCATGCCATATAATGCCCACATTTCCTGTCCCTGTTCCATAACTGAAGACAGGAGATACTCCGCAGTTCATTCTAAACCACCCTAGTACAAGGATGCTTTTGAGAATCAACCTTGTTCTGTATAACAACACAAATTACTCCAAGTTAATCTGTTTTACTTTGACACCTTCCCACCCCAAACATGTTTAAATTAAAACTATTAGATGGAAATCTTAAAACTGTACATTTTTTAGACCTCTCTTGGAAAGGAGAGATTTTAAGAATCTGAGGAAAAGGAACTTTTTGATGACTCTTACCAATTGCTTGGTACTTACACAACTAGATATTTAGAAACAATATTTTAGATCTCAAAATAATGAAAATAAAATAACTGGTAATCACACCAAGTCTATTTTTGGTTTTAACAATAGTGAGCAGGCTTTTGATGCACACAAGGAAAGCATGTACTCTCTTTTAGGGTCTGTTTTTCAAAACAAATTGTGGTCATGGTTTTATACATTGAGTGCGACTATCAAGATTAATTCTCTCTCTCTTTTTTTTCTTTTTTTTTTTTTTTGAGATGGAGTCTCACCCTGTCGCCGAGGCTGGAGTGCAATGGTATGATCTGGCAAACTGCAACCTCCTCCTCCCTGGTTCAAGCATTTCTCTTGCCTCAGCCTCCTGAGTAGCTGGGATTACAGGTGCCCACCACCACACCCGGCTTATTTTTTATATCTTTAGTAGAGATGGGGTTTCACCATGTTTGCTAGGCTGGTCTTGAACTCCTGACCTCGTGATCCGCCCACCTCAGCCTCCCAAAGTGTATCAAGATTAATTCTATATGTGGAGTTAGACAGTAGCTGCCTGTTTTTTCCCCACTCCTCATAACAGCCCCAAAAGTCTCCCGTGATAACAGTGAGTACTACTTACCCCGACTCTGAGTTAAACTAGCATTCCTGATAAATTAGACTACAAATGCAGGTATATTATCTAGAGAAAGGCAATTAAAATGCACTTTGTTCAGTTTAGGGCTTTCAGAGACAGCAGTAGAAGGACCTTCGATGATCTTCCAGACTTTAGCATAAAAAATGTTTACCAGGTTAGTAAATTCACATGTGGGAACCCTGGGATGATCAAGTAAATTTAAGAGGCATAAGGAGTTAAGAGGAGCAGGAAATAGCCCAGCATCCATTAGGTCAGGAAAATATGAGAACATTAGAATTCCAGTGCCTGGCATTTATGAGAAGCACCTGAGTCGAGGAGGTTCCAGCTCTGTTAAGTAGCCACCCTGTTGCCATTAATCATTCCAAATCAACATGGCAAGGAAAGAGTGTGGGACCAATCTCCCATTTTATACATGGTGAACCCAATACCAGTTCTGTGAGTATCATCCAAGGTTGCAGGTTACAGAATGGAAGAGCAGGAACGAGTCCACGTGACTCCTAGATGCTAAGTTACTGAGTCTGTCCTCCATCCTTTACTGCTATGAGCCAACCGTGAACACAGGACCAAAGTCCCGCGGGCACGTCATGAATGTGATAGGACAGTGCAGCTCTACAGCTACAGGTAGGAAAATTACTATTTGCAAATTCATATGCTGTTGTGCTTGTTTTATTGCGTTACTTTTTTATATCATTTTTTCCCTATTCTCTGGAGGTTGCGCAAGCTTCTCCATTCTATATTCTTCTGTTCTTCTTTTGTTCTTGCTCCAGGGGATTTAATACGGACTTGCCATAAAAGTTATCTACACAAGAACTTAGAACATGATCTAGGTAGCCTTCTCATGGGGAGACAGGCATATCTCAGTGAGGCATGCATTTTCTCATCTGGAGCTATGATTTTAGTGCTTACTAACAGAATTAGGAAGGCCAGGACAATATAAATACCAGGTAAAGTTGGAGAAAAAAAAAGTCCATAATGCAGTGTTGAGATGGTGGGCATGATGCTAGAATTCTGAATCCATTTTTGTTTTTAAGTTGGGGTCTTGACAACTTGACTAATCAAAATAAAAAATAATGAAGTCACTTTGAAGGCAAGAACTCACAAAGGCAGAAATTGAGAAACTGACCTATTAGAACCAGAAATGTCAGTGTGGAGGTTGGGAATATCTGAAATTCACATCTTTTTATAAATTAAATTCTATAGCACAGTTAGAAAAGTCATCAAAATAACAAATGTAACATTTTCAAAGGAGTTAATCTATATCATCATATTAATACAGAATAGGCTATGTCGTTTTTTTCTGTGATAGCACTTTTTATGGTGCTGTTATTCTCTGTGGAAAGCAAATTTAATGGGTGCCTAATTTCTCCCATTTAATTCAGATTTCTATGTATGAATCCCCCTGGCGAAGAAGAATCAGAAACGCCATAGCAGGAGGCACTTAGAGGGCCACAAGCATCACTTTAAATTACTTTTAAGTTCCTTCTGGCTCGTCTGTGCTGTTATCTCCTGAAAAACATTGCCAGTAGAAGGAAAGCATTAAGCAAATGTCATATTCTACACATGTTTTTTTTAAAAAGTTCTGTCTTTAATACTATTGCTTAATCATGTCTTTTCCATAAATATGAAAAATGACAAATTTGTTTTACTTCACAGTTTATTAGACAATTTTGAGGTTGATAATAACTTTTGAAATGAAACAAGGCCATCCTTTTGATTAAATATGAACAGATTTAAACACAAACAAGCATAATTAAAACAATGAATGAGAACGGACTGTAAAGAACACAAACTCATCAAAATTTAATTGCTGGATGATAAAATATTCCTGAAAGTTTAAATGCTGGGGAGCCTTAGAATCAATTGGATGCTGAATGCAAATTGCTAGTCTATCAAACTTCCAACAAAAAGAAAAATCTTGCTTTTAATTTTTGTTTAGAAATAAGATTTCTCACGAGCCAAATTCAGGAAGAAAGTCTTCCTGAACATTATGCAGAAATTAGGCTGATCTGACCCCAGTTTTGACTTACATGAAGAACTGTGAGTGTACTTTACCTTCACAACAAACAAACTCTCCTAGCAACAGTATCCTGAAATGGCTGAGCACATTCTTGACTTGTCTGCATGTGCCTTTTACTTAGAGAAATGTTCAAGATGGCTAAGTAAAAATTACAATAATAAAACACCATATTTTCCTGGAGCCTGAGCATATAGCCAGATGCTGACCTTACATCTTTAATATACCTTCTAAGGTGGATATTGTCCATCCCCACCTTCCTCGTGGAAAAAAAAAAAAAAAAAATTAGAGATGAAGCCTGTTCCCTAAGGCACAGAGCTAGGAAGGAGTGGAAATAGTGAAACACTGGCCAAATTCAGGTCTGTCTGATTCCAAAGCCTTTCCATCATGCACTATCACCTATTAGGCAGCCTATACAATGAGGAAGGTGTTTATGTGTTGTACTCTTTACCAGCTGGCCCATTCCTGGTGGATTTCATCAGTTCGGTTTGCCAAAAAAAGCATCACTGATAAATGCTGTGTATTCAAAGAAGAATGATAGTTAAGAGTGAAATGACTATCATATAAGAATCTGCTGATAGAATTAGAGGGAGATGACTTGAGTGTGTGATGAAAGAATGTGAGATACCAGAGTGATAATTATCCTCAAATGCTTAGAGGTCTGTCATGTAAAACACAGGAAAGACATTTTCTTCATGAACCCAAATAGTGTGGCTAAAAACCAATGCATGACTGCAGAGAGACAGGGTCATTTATTTCAATCATGAAATTCAAGAGTTGAAATTCATTACCCTGATGAAGTAGAGAGTTCCTCATCAGATGTTAACACACAAACTGGAGAAACTCTCAGCAAATGGGTTAGACTGGAGAAAGATCTCCAGAGCATGAAGTTAAGAGCATGGTCAGTTTGCCAGAGTTGAATTTCTAGCTTTGCTACATACTAGCTGTGTAATCTTGGGCAAGATGCTTAACCCTCAGAAATCTCCCTTCCTTCCACTATAATACGAAGGTAACAATGGTAATCAACCCATAAAGTTCTGGTGAAAATTAAATGAGATAACCATTGACCAGCATGAATTCTTAACAAACGCTAATTATCCCTGTTGTTGTGGTCATAATTAAGATATTGAAATAAATGTAAATTCCATCCCAATCTCAAGAGCCCATAAGTCTATAAACATTAAAAGTAGAGACTTGTAAGCCAAAGAAATCCCATTGATACAAAAATAACCCAGAAATGTTTCTACAAAAAAGAGAAAGCGAGGTTATATCAGAAGATACATTTTATTATGGATAATGTAGAAATAGGTTTAAAAAACAATAGTCTGTGATATCTTCTGCCAAGAATGATTTCTACAAAAATACATAGTCATAAATATCTTTCAGGAAATCAATATGATGCTAATTTTCATTAATTCTCAAATCTGTATTTGTAAAGATTTTTTAAAATATAGAATCTATTATAATATGTGATTTCTGAAAATGTAGAAATGTTTTAGGAACAATTACTTAAATAAAATGTAAGAGACTTCTACGGAGGCTGCTCCATTTATCCTACTATCTATTCTTTCTCTTTCTTTCATAGTCATAGAGCCTTGATTTTTGTGAGGAGGTGGGAGGGACAGAGTCTTACTCTGCCTATCACCCAGGCTGGAGTGCAGTGGCACGATCACGGCTCACTGCAGCCTCAACCACCCAGTATCAAGTGATCCCCCTAGTAGTTGGGACTACAGGTGCATGACCACATGTCCAACTAATTTTTTGATTTTGTAGAAATGGGGTCTTGCCATGTTGCCCAGGGTTTTCCTGAACTCCTGGGCTCAAGCAATCTTCCTGCTTCATCCTCCTAAAGTGCTGGGATTAGAGGAATGAGCCACCATGCCTATCCAATGCCCTTATTTTTATCACTGCATAACCATATGGAATATGGTAGGTAGTCTCCAAGGATAGTCCACTACAATTCCTCCCCTTCGTATTTGTCCGTGTCACTATTCCCATTAAGAAGTGAGGTCTATTTCCCTCCCCTAAAATCTGGGCTGCAGTTGTGACTTGTGACTTGCTCTGACCAAAATACATGGCAAAGATGACACTACGCCAGTTCTAGGCCTCGCCCTTCAAAGGCCTGGCAGCTTTCCTTTCACTTTCTTGGAATGCAGCTTTCAGGCTGTAAGAAGGCTATTCTTCTGGAGAAAGAGACTCATAGAGAGTCCGTGACAGATGAAAGCCATGTGGAGAGAGAAACTTCATGGATGAGAACCAAGCTAAAAGCACCAAAACCTCCAACAGATAAGACACCTTTTGTCACTTCTAGTCCAGCCCAACTGGCAGGTAAAAGCAGCCACACCATTGACCAAGTCAGTACCATATGGGACCGAATAAATGCTCAGTTGACTCATAAAAACATGAGCAAATAAATCATTTTTATTTGACCACATTAAGTCTTGGAGTCATTTGTCATGCAGCAATAGATAAGTGAAACACAGAATAAAGACTACTTTATATAGCTTTCCTTGTAGTTAGGAGAGGTCATATGACAAAGATTGGCCAAAGAAATGAAGTGCTCATCTTCTGGGGCTACCTTTCCCTTCCTGCATCCCCCAGCCCATCCACTGGAACACAGGTGTCAGGGTAAGTCATCTCACTCCATCCAGGCAAGAGCTACTACCTTCGAGATAGCAGAGCACAAAGGCACAGTCCTAGACTGTTCAACAGAGTCTTCTCTTAATTAAGCCACCTTATATTTGGTCTCTACTTGATATGGTTTGGCTCTGTGTCCTCACCTGAATCTCATATTGAATTGTAGTCCCGCATGTCAAGGGAGAGACCTTGTGGGAGATGACTGGATCATGGGAGCAGTTTCCTCCATGCTGTTCTCATGACAGCGAGTAAGTTCTCATAAGATCTGATGGTTTAAAAGTGTCTGGCAGTTCCCTCCTCACTCTCTGTCTCTCCTACCACCATGTAAGACGTGCCTTGCCTTCCGCCATTATTATAAAAGGTTTGTGGAACTGTGACTCAATTAAACATATATATACACACACACACACACACACACACACTCAGATTACCCAGTCACAGGTAGCTCTTTAGAGCAGTATGAAAATGGACTAATACACTACTAATCCAGCCAAGGCTATGGCATAACATATAAATTTTGTTCCAAAAGTGGAATATTTCTACAAAAGTGAATACTCAAGCATTGGATTAGCAATCAGGCAGAAAACAACCACAGCACAAGTAATGTAAGCTGAAAAGCTAGAGATAATTGTGCATTGATGGCAGATCATTTGACGAATATGTCACTTGTGATTCCGTGGTATATTTACCATATATTAACAAAACTTACTGTTGGAAAAAACTAAGAAAATTTAGAATCTTGCTATGCATTGACTTCAACAAAGTGTCACAAGAGAGATAGACCTGGGCTAGATCTAACCAGTCTATAAGCAGATATTGCAGAGAACACAGATCTGCTGAGAGAGACTCACTTTGTTGGGACCTGAATCCGAAATCTAAGCCGACTGAGAATTCAGTAATTCAAAACATCATAGGGTTAAAAAAAATAAATAAAAACTATTTCTACACTCACAAATGTAAGAAAATGTAAGAAGGGGCACTGAAGGCTGGGCGCGGTGGCTCATGCCTGTGATTGCAACACTTTGGGAGGAGGCCGAGGCAGGCGGATCACGAGGTCAGGAGATCAAGACCTTCCTGGGCAACATGGTGAAACCCTGTCTCTATTAAAAATACAAAACCAATTAGCCAGGCGTGGCAGCACACACCTGTAGTCCCAGCTACTCAGAAGGCTGAGGCAAGGAGAATTGCTTGAACCTGTGAGGCGGAGGCTGCACTGAGCCGAGATCACGCCACTGCACTCCAGCCTGGCGACAGAGCAAGACTCCATCTCAAAAAATAAAAGAAAAGGTGGGGGGCGGGGGGCACTGAAGAAGCAGTCTTAGAAGAAACTCTGACTGCATTGTGAAATTTTTCTCAAGCACCCCCTGCTAAGGCTGTCTAACAGATGAAGAGAACTGCCCAGAGACCACAAGGATATGAAGAATATGACTTTAACACACAAGTCTATTTTATTTTTATTTTTCTTGATGACTTCCAAGTAGTTACTATTAAGTGGAGGGTGCCTAGAGCCAAATAAATAAAAGATCAGTGATTTCAGACTTAAAACTGATATCTAGAAGCCATAATTGGCTGTGCTTGCTAACACATGATACCGGTCAGAAGCAAAAGTCTGGAATTGGCTTTTATGGGAATTGTAATGCCTAAAGCAACACCCAGACCTCCAACCTGTCCAGGTGACCAGCAAACCAGGGAGGGAAGGCCACAGCTAGGGCAGGAAGTCTGCTTCACTCCTGCCAGCAAGATTGGATAATCGCTGCAGACCAGTGCTTGCTATGCAATCTCCATTCTTCCCTTTTGTTGTAGTTATTCAGTTCATCACTACCATTTAATATTGAGTATTTGGTGTGTGTTGGAGGGGATGCAGATGACTTGTATTTTAATTTGTGGGTCATTGTCCCATAAATTGCTGGAGTCACCCTGAACATAGCAGATAGGATGGAGCAGCACTCAAAATTCCAAGATTTTGAACCTGAAACAACTAGATAGGTTTCTCCTCTCTTGAGGAATAGATGAGTATGTTCTATGTGCACAGAAAAAAAAAAAAAAAAAAAAAAGATGTGCACAGATACTTGTCTGACCAATAGGAAGACCCTGACAAATTCTAGTTGTCACAATTTTCTCATCATAATAAACCTCCTAATTTTTAGCCAAACTCCTGCCACTCCGCAAGAAAGACTACATTTCTGCAATGGGCTGATTGTGTCCCTCCAAAATTAAATGTTAAAATTTGGACCCCCAAAATGATGATATTAGGAGATGGGGCCTTTGGGAAGTAATTAGATCATAAAGGTGGATCCCTCATGAATAGGATGAGTGCCCTAATTAAAGTGACCCCAGAGAGTTCCATCACTTCTTCCACCACGTAAGGATACAACAAGAAGTTGACAGTTGCAACCCAGAAGAGAGCCCTCACCATTACCCATCCTTGCTGACACCCTGATCTTGGATTGGCAGCCTCCAGAACTATGTCTGTGGTACTTTGTTATAGCAGCCCAAACTGACTAACACAATTTCTCAGCTTGATTTGTTCCTAGGTATGACCCCGGGGACTAAGTTCTATCAGCTTGTGAGTACAGCTGATACATGCAACTTCTGGTTTATTTTTTTAAAAGCAAGAAGTATGTCCTCTCCATTTCTTTCCTCCTACTCACTGGCTGGACAAAAACAAAGTGGTGAGTCATCTCAAACCATACAGATGAGGGAAACTGCCTATAGACTGGAGGAGCAACAAGGTATGAGCCTGACCCCCGACACACACAGCTGCCACACGAGCTCTGGGCTGCTTACGTTGAGACGAGAATATAAAAGAAAAGGTCCCTGCCATCTGGTCTAAACTGCTATTTTGAGCCATTCTTACCAAAATCTGTGTCCTTACTAATATGTTTCCTTAAATTCATGTCATCATATATTTTTTATTGAGTTCATGCTGACACCTTATAAAAATGATCATGTTAAAAGATAGTTTTAAAGTTAAATGTCTCCATTGCCCCAACAATTCCAGTAAATACAAAACATGTTGTAGTAATATGCAATATGGGTTAAAACACAGTAATCAACAAAACATTGCACCAATAACATATATTGCTACCCTTAATAAAAATCATTACCTTAAACATGTTTATAATATAAAACCATACCAAGAAGCAGTAAACATTTTAGGATGATATATTTATCAGACAATGTTATATATTATCAAACTGTAAAAATAATCATGAATGTCATTGGCATGCAGTGCATTTTTATTTATTTTTGTGATTTAAGAATAATTACCTTAAATAAAATAAAATAGTTTAGGATTACTTTTTTTTTTTTTTTTTTTTTTTTGAGACAAGATCTTGCTCTGCCACCCAGACTAGAAAGCAGTGGTGTGATTGTAGCTCACTCCCACCTTGAGCTCCTGGGCTCAAGCAATCCTCCTGCCCCAGCCTCCTGAGTAGCAGACACCACCACCATGCTTTACTATGTATATTTTTTTAATTTTTTGTAGAGATAAGGTTTTGCTATCTTGCCCAGGCTGGTCTTGAACTCCTGGCATTATGGGATCCTCCCACCTCAGCCTCTCAAAATGCTGGGATTACAGGCAAGCGCCACAATGCTAGGCTGGTGCTACTTTTTAATTATCTCTCAAATATTAGGTTGGTGCAAACCTAATTGTGATTTTTGCCATTGAAAGTAATGGCAAAAGCACTGTTTATGATAGCAAAGACAAGGAACCAACCCAAATGCCCATCAATGATACTGGATAAAGAAAATGTGGTACATATACACCATGGAACACTATGCAGCCATAAAAAACAATGAGATCATGTCCTTTGCAGGGACAGGGATGAAGCCGGAAACCATCATCCTCAGCAAACTAACACAGGAACAGAAAACCAAACACTACATGTTCTCACTAATAAGTGGGAGTTGAACAATAAGAACGCAGGGAGGGGAACAACAAGGAGGGGTCTTTCAGGCGGTAGGGGGTGAAGGGAGGGAGAGCATTAGGACAAATACCTAACGCATGCAGGACTTAAAGCCTAGATGACGGGTTGATAGGTGCAGCAGACCACCATAGCACATATATACCTAATGTAACAAACCTGAATATGTATCCTGGAACTTAAAGTAAATTTAAAAACTTAAATTAAATACAAAAAATAAAGAATTGCATATGCTTGAGAAAGTTATCTTCTTTCACCTGTATATAAATAGTAATAGAATAAATAATATTCATAGCCAGAATATATATAAACAAAAGAAAGTAGTGGCAAAAACTGCAATTACATTTACACCAACCTAATAAAATAATGCAAAATAAGTTCTTACAAGACATGCATGCACATATCCACGTACAGAGGCACAACACAATTATTTACCCATCATAAAATAATCATCTAAATTCACCCCAAATATGGATTCATTCTTCCTTTTTTTTTTTGAGACGGAGTCTTATTCTGTTGCCCGGGCTGGAGTACAGCAGCATGATCTTGGCTCCCTGCAACCTCTGCCTCCCGGGTTCAAGCAACTCCCCTGCCTCAGCCTCCTGAGTAGCTGGGATTACAGGTGCACACCACCATGCTCAGCTAATTTTTGTATTTTCAGTAGAGACAGGGTTTCACCATGTTCGTCAGGCTGGTCTTCAACTCCCGACCTCGTGATTCACCTGCCTCGGCCTCCCAAAGTGCTGGAATTACAGGCATGAGCCACTGTGCCCGGCCCTGGATTCATTCTTTACACTGGAATAATACTATATAAAAGGCCCAGCTATAGACATACCTTAGAGCTATATTTAAAGCTCGCTTTCAAGCCAACTTCTGTTTCATGATGTTAACCAATTGTAGCAGATGCAGGGGATACTCTTCACCATTCTGGGAACCTTCAGGACTGCCTACTACAAGCACCTATTTCTCCCTACCTGAGAGATTTCTCTGAGCTGCATGGCCAACATGCAGCTCAGGATAAGTGTTGGAACATTGACACCTCCACGTGTAGTCTCAGCCCAGGATAAGTGTGAGAGGAGACTACACGAGCTTCCTCACTGTTCAGGTGGCACTCATCCAAGGTGTGTTGTACACTAGTGGGAGTGGGCCCCCAGTTGTCCGTAGCAGTAATCAACCTAATAACCTAGTTTCTGTTGGTCTTGCTTCCCCATCCTCCTACCAGAGCTTTCTGGGATCTTCTTTGCAAAAGACCATTTGCATTTGATTCTTTCATTCAGAGTCTATTTCTGGAGGGACATAGGCTAAGACAGCAGCATTTAGAAATTCCTTAGAGTTGAAAAACTAATTCTGCATACAGTTTCTAATTTGAACTCCACAGAAACTTAGTGGAAGAAGTGGAGGACATGATTTCACAGATGAGGCCCAGAGGCTTTAAGTGTTACTTACAATACTTCCCATAATTTTCTTGGCAAGTATAAAGATTACCTCCCTGGACCAACACGTTACTTTTTTTGCAAATTGTTTTATGGGGCTCTATTTGTTCCTGGCAAGCAATAGCCTTGCTTGGGACAAGTTACACTCTCCATTTGTAAAGTAAGAGATTGAGCAAACACAAATAAGTACGGGTCTGTCTTTCTCTGAATTTTTTTTTAATCTATTTGTCTGTGCGTGGGAGAGAAACCCAATGACCAAGATGTCCATTTAAATGTCCAAAATGTACACAGTTCACAAGTCACAAACAGAATGGGATTTTTCTGGTCAAACACCTTTGAGTTCATGGTAAAATCACAATGGCAACACAAAGGTTTATATCTTTATTGTGTAAAGTTAATTCTGAATTGTGAATTACCATGGACAATTAGGCAGAAGGTACTTTTGTCCCTATACTATGCCTGTATAACCAGGCAGCATGAACTCAACCAAATTTCCCAAGATTCTGTTGCCAATCTAATCAATGTCTTCCTTTAGTTATTTAATGAACCCTACAAGTCAAAAGTACTTGTAAGTGTGCTAGGATTGTCTTTTAAGTAGCCACAGGCCTTTGACTTCTAGTTATCAGTTTTAGTCATCAGTTTTTTCATACATACACAGTTCATTCATGTTTCATTGTGAACATCATATTCCTTTCCTTACTAATAGTAATAGAAACATTGTAAGAATATATTTCCTTTGAATATATGTTTTGAAAAATGTTCATCCCTTTTTAAAATCCATATTTATTGTTTTATCCCTGGCAAAGATGTGTTTGGTAGCAGTAAAAAAAAAATAGAAAAAGAAACAGTAGGACCGGGCACCGTGGCTCACGCCTATAATCCCAGCACTTTGGGAGGCCAAGGCGTGTGGATAACTTGAGGTCAGGAGTTTGACCCCATCTCTACCAAAAAATACAAAAATTTACTGGGCATGGCAGCAGCACCTGTAATCCCAGCTACTCAGGAGGCTGAGGCAGGAGAATTGTTTGAACCCAGGAGGCAGAGGTTGCGGTGACCTGAGATCGCACCACTGCACTCCAGCTTGGGTGGAATGAGACTTTGTCTCAAAAAAAAAAAAAAAAAAAAAGAAGGAAAAAGGAGGTCTCCAAAAGAAGGCTTTCATTACTGAGAAATTATTCTAAGATAACTGACTTACTCCTCACACCCTGAAATTCTAGCACGCACAATTGCAGAAAGCTTAACAGAGAGTAGTAAAACACAAAAACAGAACAAAACCACACTAGCATCAAACCATTGTAGCCCTCTGAAAGTGTTCTCTCAGTCTTTTTAAATCATTTAATATAGAGTTGGATACACTGACCAAATCTATACAACTTTAATTTACTTTATGAACTTATGCTATATGGTTTTATAATTTCCTTTCCCCATCTTTTGTAAACAAATAAAACCCGTGAAATGATAGTCATCACACACATGTGTTGTTATTAATTTTACAACAGATTAACATTTGGCAAACACAATTTCTGATTCATGGAAATGTGTTAAGGACCACCCAAGCTCATATCAATATAGTACCTCCCTATCTGATTGGAAAACAGGAAAGGAAAAATTCCCTCATCCTTGTGGTTCTCTCTGCCAAGGAAGCTTTCCAGTCAAAGACTCATCCTAGTAGATCCTTAATAAATCCTGATTGGAATTAATTAACTCAAAAGAATGACTCAATTTCAATCCTTGGAACCTAATTTGAGAACGTGATAGAAACCCTAGTTGTTGAATACACCAGGTATTCCACTTGTGGAATCTCCCAAGAGATCCTAAGAGTCCACTATCTCTCTTAGGATTTCATGAATTTTTCTTAACTCTGTTCCCTCCATGTTTTCTCCCAAATGTAAGATTTTGGGGTAATACATTGGCTGACCTTCTGAATCCAACTTAAGATTTATCTCTTTAATATGGTTTTTCTTTAGTACTTTTCCCAAAGTATCTTCGAAAGTGTGTTCACATAAGAATCATCTTAAATTTTATTTTTTTGTTAATGAGTAAGTTAGAGAATAATGCAAAATTTACAATGCATATTTAAATATGTAATGTTATGCAAAGTAAACCAAAAAAATCTGTCCTCATTTGACTCTATATTTTCCAAACCTATCTAACCATGAATCCATTTTTTTTTTAAATAATATATTAGCACCCTATGGTATCGGTGTTCTACGCACTGCCTACAGTGACTCGTGAAATGGCGTCAGTAGGAGATGAGAGAAGAGATGAGAGAAGTAAGAAATTAAGAAATCACAAATGAAAAGGAAAGCAATGAAAAAATGAAGATAAGCAAACAGGTCAGAGACTATGTAATGTAAGTACTTATAGGTCATGAAAAAAAAGGTGAGGATTTTGAATAAAATAGGAAGTCAGTGAAGGCTTCAAGCAGGAGAGTTAACATCTGTTTCATCATTTAAGAAATGAATTCTGGCTGCTGTGTAGGAAGTGGCTTAGACTGGGATAAGAGTGGAAGGGGCCACATAAATTGCTCAGAAGAGGTGATGGTTGCACTGAAGATTGAGAGAGTGAACAAATTCAAGATATATTTTTGAAGCTTTGCATTTCAAATTATAACACCATTTTAATAGTGCTGTATGTCTTAGTTACTTATTAACACATGCACAGGACTTAGAACAGTGCCTTGCATATAAAAAAGTGTCCATTCATATGAGCTCTTTAGTGTTAACATTGACTAACATCTAACCTCAACGTGGACTCAGCTCAGATGTCTTTCTTTAACCGCTGCCTCTTCTGCCTTCCTAGCTGGATTCTTACCTGTACACTATGCTCTATCCTCTTGGCATATGTGCTTTCCTTTATTATCAACACACATCATGCTGTATTTTAGTTCATTTCCTATCTGCATTCCCCACTGTAACATAAGTTGAGGTCAAGAACAAGGTCTTTTTTATTTCTACATCCCTACTGCCCCAAACTTAGTAACTATTTATTAAATATGGACAGAAAAAAATCCATGGCATATAGAACATTATCTCAACTCAATAGTGCTATCAACACAATGGGGTAGTCTTAAGTACATTTGAATGATCAAGGTGAATAGATTTATATGATAAAAGGCAGAAAAAGCTGTAAGAGTCTTGAATCTGAGGCCAACCTTTGAGCAGTAGCCAAGTTGTAATACAAAAGTCCTGGACTACAATTTCAGGTGAACTGAATTCTAATCCCTGATCCACTGCTTATAGGCTATTTGATCTTGGACAAAACTTTTAACTTCCCTATCTTTAATTCCCTGGTCTGCTGAGGACACACATCAACACTTCCCCTGCCTACTCAAGAGAGATATTAAAACTAAATATAAGGTAATTCAAATATTTTGATTTCATGTAAGTAGTTGAGAAATACGTATTAACCTTAGTTTCCTCCCATTTTAAAGTTTCTTTAGCCGTAATGATGAGCATTTGAAAACTAGGCTTATTTCATTTGCCTAGTATCAGCCTTCACCATTGCTCAAGTTCCATGCTCTATCTAGTCATAATAAAAATAATACCTCCTAAGCATTTACTCTAGCAAACTTTTCTACATACTTTACATGTGTTTACATGTAAATTTAATTTAATCTTCACAATAACTCTACACAGTGGGTACTACCACTATTCTGGTTTTGAAGGTAAAGAGAATGCGGCACAGAGAGTTTAAGTAACTTGCCCAGAAAAAAACAAATAACAAAAGATACATGTGAGCTATGAATTCAAGTGATCTGGTTGCAAAGTCTCACCTTAAATGCCACCATCTTCTTTTTCTCAGAGTGGAGAACCCACCAATATGGCAAACGGTGAGGCATGGAAGGGACTTTCCAGAAGCCTCCCATGTGCTCCTTCCAGCCACAGCCATGTTGCAGTACATTCAGCACCATCCCAAGAGACATCCACAGGAGTTCAGTCTATTTCCATCACATGGTTGTTCCACACCCAAACTGGCTTATATCTGCGGTTATAATTTTCCCTTTAATTTAACCAAAAGCATTCTGAACTTGAAGCAAGGAGATTTATTTAATCCCTTTAATTTCCTATAACATCCAGCCATTACTACATCAGGTTAGCAAATGTACAAATGTAAAGGGAAATTAACATGGTTTGGAATAAAGCAAATCCCATGAGGTCTCATTGACTGGATACCACATTTGGGAGGAAGGCATTGTATTGTTATTGGAAACTACGAACACCTCTAACCAAATGCCGAGCAGGCATTATATCTCCCGTGGAACTATCACTGTGACTGAAATTCCCCCTGCTATTCCACAAAATATCATTTGAGAAAAGGTCTTATATGTGAAATTGAGGCAGTATTCAACTCAACACTTATTGAGTGCCTACTATTATATAAACTCTAGCTGAAATTCTATTCATTCATTCAGTACAATGATTAAGGTTCTCCTACATATACAAGTCATTCCTTTAGGGAATGGGTATAGAACAGTAAACAATATAGTGCCCCTTCATTCTTAGAGCATACAGTACAGTGGGAAATGTACATTAAAGAAGTACTTACATAAAGATCTAATTATAGCTGGGTAAAGGGCAATGCAGATGCACAGAGAGCCAGGAGAATGTATAACAGCTAGAATCTGACCTAGCTAGTGGGCCAGGGAAAGCTTCCAGAGGAGCAAAGCTTGTGTTCATATTTCAGTTTTCCAATGGACTTGGATAATGAACAATGCATAGTCCACAAAAGTGATAGATCTGTATTGAAGAAGAGAAAGGAGAAAAATGTCAAAAGTAGGGACCAGTACTGAGCCCTGGCAAGGCATAGTGTTGTCCATGATGGCAGTCCATGATGGCATAGAGATATAGAGCAGATTGAGTCAAAACGTGGGGCATGGTTTGCTCACATCAGAGGGAGTCGCCCAGCACTAACAATAACCTGACCCAGCTACACTCAATCTAATTGTCTGATATTATTGGTAATTTGAATTGTGACTCATACAGTTCCCTCATAATCAGATAAAGTAAACAAATCTCATAAGTAAATGAAATCTGGTTAAAAGCACTGATTACAAAGATATGCTGGATCATCTCCCAAGACTTTGTAAGAACCCCAAAAGTAGATAGATTCCAAAGTATCCTTTAAAACCCAGGAAAGTCTCCACTATGTAAAACTTCATTTCATAATGATTTCTAGGCCTGGAATTGTGAATACTTACATAGTTCAGGGACTCTCAGTGCAAACAGTTTCCACCATATTACTCTGCTATAAATGCCATGCTAAATTTTATAATGGCTTTTAAGTACCTTAAAATGTTAAAAATCTCTACATTAAGACAAGTGTCACCCTTCTCTTATGGTCTACTAAAAAACGTGGTACCCAGACCAGCCCTAAGCACAATCACATCACATTGCAAAATCCCCAAGTTGCCTCACATTTTATATAAGGGAAATTAGTTGAAAATGAAATTTGCAAGAGAAATGAGATCACAAAAGGACTAATATTTTAAAGCATTTTTACCTTTTCTGAGGGTAAATTATAAGTCTTGAAAATATAATGGAAATTGGTGGATCCATCTTCACTTTCTCCACTGAACATCCCTGACCCACTGAGTGTTTATTTTATTTCCTGTGTTATGCCTGCTCACTCCTTCTTTCCCCCAAAGGAACCAGAGGATTTTCTAAAGTTCAAATCTGCTTATTCCAGGAAGAATAATGCAAATCAAATGGTTTAAGTTTAAAAATCACTACTTAGATGGACATATCTGGAATTTATCATTATGAACATAGAGGATTTGGTAACACAAATGATATGGAATGGGGTGGTTTCAAACTATTCCTCAGAGAAAACAAGAATTTCTGATAACTGTTAAACTATGTAGATGTATATTGCAGAAATTTTAAAAATTATTATTATTTACCACTGCCAATAAAATATGCAAAACCCATATAAAAATACAAATTCTGAAAAACCACTCACTCAAAGAAGTAAATGGACAGACTAGAAGTTTCAGAAAGTGAAGAATGTGTCTGTCTTATTCCCAGAAATCAACCCAACCCCATAAGCACAGCACACATGAAATACTTGAGGAATAAATAAATAACTGCTAAGTAATATGTGACACACACAAAAAAATTCCCTAATGAACTTCTAATTAATCAGATAAATTGGGTCAAGCAATAAAATAAGAAAATTTGAGCTAATATAGAAATCTAAGAGATTCCAAGATATTGCCCCAATGAAGAAATCAACTCTTAGCTGTCCATACTTTTGAAAAAAAATTCAGAAACAGATAGATAATGAAAAAGTATAACATTTTTCTCTTTTTCAAAAACTCATGCCCATGTAATTCCCCCATTTACCCAACTCCTCCCTCAACCAAAAAAAAAAAAAAAAAAAGGTCTGATATTGTCTATCTTTTAGCATAAATTCTGAATATCCAGGCACTGAATACTCTCCATAATTTAGTCTCTAACTTCATGCTAGCCTGTCTTAATTCTCCATGATGCCAGTTAATCTACTTCCTGATGTCTCAACAAATCTGGAGTTTACTTCCTCCATACATCAACTTATGCCACATCCTAATGCTTTGAGGGCTCTGCAATTCACTCATTACATTCCTGTTTGCTTCTCAAGTCCCAGTAGTTCCCTGAAACTTTCTTGCCATCCTGTCTGGAACTGACCTCTTTTCCCTTGTCTAATACGCTCACTCATCACTTAGCAAACACCACCTGATATTGATGATTATTTCTGATACAAGGCAGAGGAACGTTATATTCAGAATCAAAGAATTTTAGTTCTACAAATAAGTTACAGATTAATTAGGTCCATTCTATCATTATACAGATGACTAAATACAAAAATGAAGCTACTAATCTAAATTAGTTACTAGAAAAGTGGTAAGTAAGACTCATTTTCAATCTTACAGTTCAGTGAAGTTCCCAATATGCCATGCATTTTTAAAATTTAAATTTAGATTTTAAAATTTTATTTACAATTTTAATTTTAATTTTGAAATATTTAAAATTTTTACTTAAAATTTTAATTTTAAAATTTTACTTTAAATTTAAATTCTAATTTAAAATTTTTTTAAGTTTAATTTAAAAATTTTATTTCACATTTTCAAAATTTACTAACACATTGCATACACATAACTATGTAATTTATAAGTTATATTTTACTTTGTCACAGTTATGTAATAAATTTAAATGTTCAACTAAGTTTTGTTCAGCTTCATGATGAAATTTGCTTTCATTTAACAAGTGAGAAGAGTAACAAAGGAGGGGGTCCAAGAGCGATGAGGAAGAGACCTCCTGGGATTGAAATTTTGCTGTCAATATTCCACAATCCAGATAACCCACACAGAGTTGTGGGAACAATATCTTCTATTAGAAGTCGCATCTTCTTCCAGTCTTCTTGAAAGCAGGGAATTTGGCTTCATTGACAAGTTGCCCAAGCATGCTGGTTTGGTTCTCGTGAGGAAGGTTTGCATCTGTTGGACTGGAATGCCCCGCTATTTCTAGGAACTGTGTTTGGAACAAAACGCTTCCTTGTGATACAACTAAAATTAGTCATTCTTGTAAGATGAAGGGAAAATTTTGCAAAGGTTTTCCCATTCAGATGATGACTCCTTTGGCAGAGAATATTAAGATTCTGTGAGTGGGTTCAATTGTATGCCAACTCAAGATGCCAGATCACGGGGTCTCTTCATAAAATTTATGAGGAAACATATTCCCTGGAGCAAAATGGCTCAGAGATTGAGAAAGCCAAAGCCTCTCTATTGAAGAACTTCCCCTAGGTCTTCCTCTTTACTTTTTTTAACTTTTAGTTGGGGGGGTTCCGTTTCCATTTGGAACTTAGACAAAGTTCTTTCGTCTCGTCTTCTTCCAAGGGAAGTTCTTTTCACTGTTTGCATCATAAAGACATCCATCCTCGAGGATATTATAAGCACCTCCTGGGTTCTCCTAACTCTCGTAAAGACTATGTGGATCCCTTAATTAGTTAATCCATCATCATCTCCAGTTGATTTATTTAATATTATCTCAAACATCAGAGAATTGTTTGTTTCTTACAAAAATTGTCCATTCTCGCTCTGGTATCTTCTAACTTCTGTAAGTAACAATGTCCACTCATCAGTCTAAATTGAATTTATAGAAAAGCCTTAATAAGCAGACAATGTTTCATACATAAAAACACTCTAGCAGCATCTGGCCTGGAATTTTGCCCAGTTAAATGACAGCTTATGAAAATATACCCCAATAGCCCCAGTTGCAGTTAAAAAAAAGTCCAAAGACTCCAAAGAGTTGCATACTATGAGGGCACACAGCTATAAAACTGGTTGCAACATTGTGGCTAGAAAAACAATATTTTGAGTGACTAATCAAGAAAATCAATTCTGGTTGCTTAACTTGTCTGAGTTTGTAGCTTTCTTGATACCTTTCAGGCTCTACTATAGCAATACTATCCTAATTGCTTGTATGTATTTTATTTTTATTTCACAAACTTTTTATTTATAACAGTGGCTATCACTCTGTCAGCATGGGTGTATTCTGAAGAAGACTTTCAGCCTCTCCAGGGCAGATGTGGCTATTGGACTCCATCAGTTTTAAAATTCTTTCCAACCTCAAACACTAGGGCTCAATGTAACAATATAGCACCCAGCAGAGTGTCTCGCATATTTAGATCAGATGGTAAGAGCTTTCAGGTGATGACAGATATCTACATGGGAGGGAATTTTAACTCACAAATTCTCTGATTCAAACACTGACTGTACATCATAGGCTTAGAATGTAGTTATTTTATAAATATTGAATTTTCACTAGTCACATTGACAAATACCATAATTAGAAAATGCAATAGTGGGATGTGATGACATTCTGTGGTACTCTTTTAATTTCTGGACCAATACATTTTAGAAAATTGCACTTGACCTAAAATGGGCACACCTCACCCGTGTGCTTCCACTTCACGCACTTGCAAATCCTCCCCCACGACTTCATTTCTGCCTAGAAGCACAATATACCCTTCCCTGCCAAGAAGCTTGTGAAAAAAAATTTTTTCTGAGAGCTGTCCAGTCCATATACTATGAAATCATTTTCCAGTTTTTACATGTATAAATAGATCACTAATTGTTTTCAGGTTTTCTTGTTTTTACAGTTGGTTAAGCATGGATTTTGCTGTCTGCACATCTTTAAGAAGTCATCTTTTATACTACACAAACAATATGGTTTTCTTTACCTACACTCACTGCCAGCAAATGTAACGATGATACAAGAGAACTGGAGACCAAGGAGGCCCCTCATGCTCTGGTTCGTGCAAGAACTAACGTTGCATATAATCTTGGGAGTTGGACCTAACACTGGCAGCTCCTGAATTTTGCTATAGAAAGGACTTAGGGGTGAGAAGGTTTTTGGAAGTGAAGGCTAATTAATTTGCCTTGAAGCTACATTACAGAACAAGCACATTTGATTTTACTTAGATTACTTAGATTGTAAATTTATGAGGGATGACTTAGAGGGGGTTGCTCATGGAGATTTATGAAGGGATCAGACTCCCTCTCCCCCAAGTGCTATACCTTGGCAATGCCACTGCTAATGCTCTCAGAAGTACAACTACTCAAGTCTGTGTTTATTTAATAAATGAAAGTCAGGTCATGTCCATTGCCCACCCACATTGTTCTGCAATTTCATATTTCCTTGTGAAATGACTTGGAGGTTCAAGCTGGATCCTGCCCTGGCTCTGATGCCAGACAATAATACTTCCTGCTCAAACCTCATACCAACTGCAGAGCAGAACTGCTTTGCTGAACAGTTAACACATGTGATGGAGTAAGAGTGATTCTGTATTTTACTTCAATAGATACTTAATTTCTATTACCCTGTCTCTTTGATATGTCATCTTTTAGAATTTTATTTCCTTCTAACACAATTTTTCTAATGATATCTTAGTTGTAGGAATATAAACAGTGTATGGTTTTTTTGTTTTTTGTGGTTTTTTTGCCTGAACATTTCAGAAGTTTAGTTTTTTTCTGATTTCTGCTTGCTATTCATGGGCCTAGTTTTTCTCGTAAATATATTTTTATTTGGACTCAATTACACTAGAATCTGCTTCTCTGTAAGGGAAAAGAGTTAGTCTGCTATGGACTGCAACTTGTTTTGATAGCTGGTAACTTTGAACTAAAGGGACATTACTGTTATCAAAACAGCAACCAGCTTTTCTTGGAAGTAGCAACAGACATGGTCTTTTTTTTCCCCCTTCTTTCTGCCTGAGGTCGTATCCCTTGACTACAAGTACCATCTCTATGTTTTACTGAAGGCTTTTCCCTTTCAAATCTCACAGGCCAACTATAGAAAGATCAGAGTCTTGGGCAGAGTCCTCAAAAGGAAACAGTCTGGGGCATCCGAAGGCCATAAATTCAGCCAGAGTAGTGGTATTTGGAAACAACCTTAAGTCTCAATCTTAGAATGAAACTATATGATTTTTACATCCAGTTCAATTTTTGAGGTTATTTATTTTTCAGAGAGGATGAAGAGAAAGGATTAGTACATCAACTTTCAACCTGAAACATATGGAAGAACGTTAAATGCTTTTAATTGTACTAGAAAAAAAATGTCTGCAAAGTATTTTAACTGAGTAGGTTTTGGCAAACATAAAAACTCAATTAAATAATTTTTTCCTATGAAACTTTTGGCATGTCCATAGACTGGATTTTCTTGTAATATTGTCTAAATTAGAAATCAAAATTGAGACAGACATTAACAGTGGTCAATCAAACTCTGATGCAAAAGTTGCCCCATTTAGTGGAAGATCCTGACATCTTCCACCAGAAAAAAAAAAAAAAAAAGTAAAGGAAGTTCAACTGAGCTGCTATACCATCATGACCAGTGCAACTTTCAATAATGATGTGGCCCTGTGCTTTACAGCACAGTGAGATTATTCACAGTTAACTTCTGGACATGTTTTAACAATACAATTATCCTGCCATACTTATCCTAACCATTGAAAGAGGATAGGTTGTGAGGATTGCAATGTTAAACTTGATATGTGTTGCCAATATGTATTTTTCTCCTCTGTCTCCTGAAGTTCTTCCAAAAGTTCCTTAAAGAAAACGTTTATCAAGTCAAAAAAGATAAACCATTTGGGATATCTCAGTAGATGAAACATTTTAACCAAGTTTCAGAAGACGAGAAGTGTAGGAGAGAGATTACTGAGGTAGCTGAATGACAGCACTGTAATTCTAATGCAGTTATCCCCACTTTGGGATCCTGAGGAGAATAAAGTTGATTCACCCTGAAGAAATCCCAGGGAGACCTGTAGGCATCAGATTTAGTAAAAAGAAAAAGGGGAAAGTCTGAGGGCTGAGGATAGGAGGAATGGAAGTCTATATAAAAAAGAAATTGCTGAATCTCCTATGGCCAGATGACTACTACACCTCCCAGGAGATCACAGCTTTATTCCCTGTAGATAGTGCCTGGAAAGACTCCGTCTATCCTTGGCACACATGGATGTTAGTGAGGCAAGAAGCATAAAACTATTGTAGGTGTCCCTTGGTCACTTCCTCAAGATGCACTGTCCCGAGGGAACAACCAAGCATTGATCGCATGCCAATGCTCTCATTGCTAAGAAGTATAGAAAGAAAATATTTGTCTCTTGAAGCCTTCTTAGTGGGGAAAGGAGCTCTGCTTTCCAGTAAGTCCCACACATTGCAGATACACAGAAAAAGAAAGAAATTTTAGATAACTAATAGAAAAAAAATCACTTATCTATTCCTTGGGTTGCCCATTAGCCAGATGTTCCCTTCTTCCTATTCTTACCTTTCCCTCAAAAGAGTTACCACCCTACTTAAATATCCCTTTTACAACCCAAAATATAACTACTCCTCTCCAAAAGTAGGCAATCCATAGTCTGATAAATTACTAAATTCCTCCAAGTACAGGATCTCCACTTATTGTAATATGGTAGCACTGGTTCTTATCAGTGCTACCTAATGGGTATCATTAGAAATACACATTTGTATTCCTAAGGATGCTTAATCCTCAGCTATCCACAATTTATAAGGCTATATTAGCCCGCTATCAGCTTTGACTAGAGACATGGTGGTATGAAAGGGGACCAAAAGAGATCACTTGACTTTCATCCACATGACTTCCAGATCCCGCAGCATAGCAGAAATTCTATTCACCCCGATGAAAAAGGTAAATCACTCCAGACCATCCCTCCTAATTTTCCTGTTTTCCCAGTAATATTCAGTAAGCAACCTGAAAAACAGCAGAATATAGCTGAGATAACAGTGATCCCATCATGAAGGGGGATGGGTCACAATTCCATTTATCTCCTGATTGCCCTAAATCCTGCTGTTATCCATGGAGTACAGTCAATGTTTGGGTGCCCAGGAATCATTGTTAGCTCAGAGCCAGCATGCAATAGGCTCTGAAAACTTTAGCTATTTCCCATTCCCTAGTGCATAATCATTTGGTAAAAGACCACAGGTTTCTTTGAGGAAGATTAAAATAAAGATTCACAGTATTTACTTACTATGGTACTGATGCATCCTTCCTTAAGTCTACATTTATTATAAGAGCACTGATCCCGTGAATTGATTTAGATTTTGGAATTCCATTCTCAGGACCTACCTGAGATTTAGGCATTGCAAGGTTTGGTCACCCTCAGTCCTGTGTACACTTAGGCTACCACCGACAGTCCCCAAGGGCAAGGCCCTTCTGATTACCTATCATAGTAGCCACGTCCACTTTTTTTCTGATTGTTAAATACTCTTATGTGACTTCTGCTACCCTAGGATCTTTCTACCCCATTGATATCAGGGAACTCATTTTCAATTGCAGGACCCCCTTCAACATCCAAAGCATTGCAGGACTTTTCAGAGAATGTAGCACTCCTCTCACCAATATATTTATCAAGGCCTTGGTGAAGAGGGTATCTTCTGAACCCTCTTAACAACCCTCATTGACACCTCGTTATTGATAACCACAGGTGGTAATTAGTTGTTTTGTCCTTGCATGCCATAAGCTACCAGATACTCACCAGACGTTAACTGGATTTATCACTGCCTGCAATTCCAGCTTAACCAGAGATAAGGTTCTTCTCTCCCTGGGGTTTTGAGACCATGGACTTTCTGGTGCCAGGCACCATAGAAGTTAGATCCTTGATCGTAAATGCATAAAACTGACTTTGGCTAGTTGATTTCAAAATCAAATTATTTAGTGGACTATTAGTAGTTCACAGAATCAACAAGAATGCTGGAAAATAGCTCAGAAATGACAAGAATAGCTCAGAAAATGACAAGAAGCAAGAGAGACATGGCAGTCAAGAAAAGAGTCAATGTCATAACCTGTGAACAGTCTAGTTAGGATGCCACCATTGGTGCCACCCCAACAAAACACCCTCTATGGAGCCACTGGACTCTACTTTGGCTGAGCATAGGTCATATGTCCAAGCCCTAACTGCCCCAGAGTATGGGGAAGGAATATACTATTGACTTCCAACTCCCACACAATGAAGAATCCTCTCCAAGTAGAAACAGTGCTTGAATGGTGGCTGGCAAAACTAACCAAATCCTTACGACATTTTTTAAAAGTTCTAATAGCCATCTATTCAACAATAAGTTTAAAAGTTGATAATAAAACAAAATTTGATAATTTCACACTGCATACATTACCTTGAGTTTTAAATGTTTTTAAAACTAAGAACATCCTCAGATAAGAAGTGTACAGAAGATTCTAAACATTTATCAAACTCTTATTCAACAAAGTATGAAACTTCATTCCTTTCAGGCAATGACCACAGTTTTCTTCATTCTGTAAGCAACTGTGTCTTATTATCTTATGTAGTAGGTTTGAAACAAGTAAAGGTACAGGGGGAAAGTGCTCTTATACTTTATTTGTGTATGATATCATAGAAAAAAAAATCACTTACTGCATTTTATTATATATTTATTTATCTTTCCTTTAGTTTAGACTATTAGCTCCACCAGTGAAAAAGCTATTTCAGAATTATATCTATACTTAGCATAGAACAGAACATCAATACATATTTTTGGAATTTAAATAATTAATAACTACTTTCCTTTGGAATTTAGTGGGTAAGAACATATACCTGGAGAGGATACAGTCATGGGTTGGTTACAAATATAGTTCAGAAGAAAACTGAAAAAAATCCATTATTTTTTCATCAAGGATTGCACATAAAATACAATGAACTGTCTCAGAAATGAGAGCCCTCCGTCACAAGGCTAGTGATCTGTAAGTGTAGACTGCCCAAAGCAGCCCATCAATATCGAAAGCAGAAACTTTTAAAACTGAAAAGTTAGCCTTGGTTTTGTAATATAAAATAGTGATTTAATTTTTCTATGAATTATTTTTTCTTGTGTTTGTAAGGGAAATAGGGATTGAAATCATTGGATATATCTAGTATTGCTATTAAATTAACTTCACCTGTTTTATTACTCTTTTAATGTGACTATCAGAAAAGTTTACATTATATATATGGCTCATGTTATACTTCTATGAGGCAATACTGGTTTAGAGCATTGAGCATGGCTTTTCACACATAGTAGATGATTTCCAAAATTAACTACTCCAAATTTATATTTAGTTATGTATACCTTGTATGTCTGTAGCAGCATACTTTTCTGATAAACAAGTTTGCCCGTGGTAGATATTTGTCTATTTCTGTATGTATAATACACACACACACACATACATATACACAGCACAGCACGTGCTCATACATTAACCACTCCACCATTGTCTATCTATATACATGTAATAATGTAGTATACTGGCAGTTTAAAAACCATCTCATATCCCTATATATGTTTCAGTTCTCTCATTGTTAAAATGATTTTACCTTCATCATAGCATTGCTAGAATTAAATGAGAATATTCTTAGCAAAAAAGTGCTAAGGGGGTTAGCACTTAATGAATTTCAGTTACCATAGCTAACCAAAGACCATACACAATATATTCCAATACTAAAGTTAGTTCAATCAAGTATTATTCTAAGTATGAGTTGTTTCAAAACAAAAGCATTTGGAAAAGAAATGTTATACAAACAAAGACTTACATGGCATTTTACAATATAGAAACCATTTCCACTTAATTGTATTTTTTAAATTTCCATAGGTTTTGGGGGAACAGTTGATGTTAGTTTACAGGGATAAGTTCTTTAGTGGTGATTTCTGAGATTATCGTGCACCCGTGACCCGAACATTGTGCACTGTACCCAATATGCCGTCTTCTATCCCTTGCCCCACCTCCCAGCCTTTCTCCGAGTCCCCAAAGTCCACTGTATCATTCTTATACCTTTGCATCTTCATAGCTTAGCTCCCACTTATGGGTGAGGCCATACAATGCTTGTTTTCATTCCTGAGTTACTTCACTTAAAATATTTGTCTCCAATTCCATCCAGGTTGCTGCAAATGCCATTATTATGTTCCTTTTTATGATTGAGTAGTATTCCAGTGTGTGTGTGTGTGTATGTGTGTGTATATATATATACACACCATATATTGTATATATACCATGTATTATGTATATACCATATATTATATATATATACACACACACACACTACATTTTCTTTATCCACTCATTGATGGGCATTTGGGCTGGTTCCATGTTTTTGTGATTGCAAATTTGCTGCTATAAACGTGGGTGTGCAAGTATCTTTTTCATATGATGACTTCTTTTCCTCTGAGTAGATACCCAGTATTGAGATTGCTCCATCAAATGGTAGATCTACTTCTAGTTCTTTAGGGAATCTCCATGCTGTTTTCCATAGCGGTTATACTAGTTTACATTCCCACCAACAGTGTAAAAGTGTTCCCTTTTCACTACATCCATGCCAACATCTATTATTTTTTGCTTTTTTAATTATGGCCATTCTCGCAGGAGTAAGATAGTATCACGTTGTGGTTTTGATTTGCATTTCCCTGCTCATTAGTGATGTTGACCATTTTTTCATATGTTTGTTGGCCACTTGCACATCTTCTTTTCATAATTGTCTATTCATGTTCTTAACCCATTTTTTTCTTTTCTTTTTTTATGTTTTATTTTAGTTTACTTTAAGTTCCAGGATACAAGTGCAGAACATGCAGGTTTGTTACATAGGTGTACGTGTGCCATGGTGCTTTGCTGCTCCTATTGACCCACCCTCTAAGTTTCCTCCCCTTGCCTCCCACCCTCTAAGAGGCACTGTGTGTGTTGTTTCCCTCACTGTGTCCATGTGTTCTCATTGTTCAACTCCCACTTATGAGTGAAAACATGTGTTAACCCACTTTTTCATGGGATTGTTTGGTTTGTTCTTGCTGATTTGTTTGAGTTCCTTGTATATTCTTTATATTAGTCCTTTCTCAAATGCATAGTTTGTGAAGATTTTCTCCCAGTCTGTGAGTTATCTGTTTACTCTGCTGATTATTTCTTTTGTTGTGCAGAAGCTTTTTAGTTTAATTAAGTCCCATCTATTTATCTTTGTTTTTGTTGCATTTGCTTTTGGGTTCTTGTTCATGAAGTCTTTGCCTAAGCCAATGTCTAGAAGGGTTTTTCCAACGTTATCTTCTAGAATTTTTGTGGTTTTAGGTTTCAGATTTAGGTCTTTGATCCATGTTGAGTTGATTGTTGTATAAGGTGAAAGATGGGGATCCAGTTTCATTCTCCTACAGGTGGCTAACCAATTATCCCAGCACCATTTGTTTAAATAAGCTGTCCTTTCCCCCACTTTGGTTTTGTTTGTATTGTCAAAGATCAGTTGGCTGTTAAATACCTGCCTTTATTTCTGGGTTCTCTATTCTGTTCCATTGGTCTGTGTGCCTGTTTTTAACACCAGTACTATGCTGTTTTGGTGACTATGGCCTTACAGTATGGTTTGAAGTCGGGTAATGTGATGACTCTAGATTTGTTCTTTTTACTTAGTTTTGCATTGGCTATATGAGCTCTTTTTTGGTTCCATATAAATTTTAGGATTGTTTTTTCTAGTTATTGAAGAATGATGGTGGTATTTTGATTAGAATTGCATTGAATTTGTAGATTGCTTTTGGCAGCATGGTCATTTTCACAATATTGATTCTACCTGTCCATGAGCATGGGATGCATTTTAATTTGTTTATGTCATCTATGATTTCTTTCACCAATGTGTTTTGTAGCTTTCCTTGTAGAGGTCTTTCACCTCCTTGGTTAGTCTTAAGGTTTTTTTGTTTTGCTTTGTTTTCTGTTTTTGGTTTTGTTTTTCTACAGCTGTTGTTAAGAGGTTGTGTTCTTGATTTGATTCTCAGCTTGGTCGCTGTTGATGTATAGCAGGACTACTGAGTTGTGTACATTAATTTTGTATTTGAAACATTACTGAATTCATTTATCAGTTCTAGAAACTTTTTAGATGAGTCTTTAGGGTTTTATAAGAATATAATCATATCATCAGTGAAGAGCACCTGATTTGGATGCTCTTTCTTTCTTTATCTTGTCTGATTGCTCTGGCTAGGACTTCCAGTTCTATGTCGAATATAAGCTGTGAAAGTGGGAGTCCTTGCCTTGTTCTAGTTCTCAGGGGAATGCTTTCAACTTTCCCTGTTCAATATAATGTTGGTGTTTGCCATAGATGGCTTTTATTACCTTAAGATATATCCCTTCTGGGCCAGTTTTGCTGAGGGTTTTAGTCACAAAGGGATGCTGGATTTTTTGTGACTATCACAAAGGGATGCTGGATTCAAATGCTTTTTCTGAGTCTATTAAGATGATCATGTGATTTTTGTTTTTAATTCTGTTTATGTGGTGTATCATATTTATTGACTTGCATATGTTAAACCTTCTGTCCATCTCTGGTATGAAACCCACTTGATCATGGCGGATTATCTTTTTTATATGTTATTGGATTTGGTTAATCTAGTGTTTTGTTGAGGAGTCTTGCATCTATGTTCATCAGGGACATTGGTCTGTAGTTTTGTGTGTGTTTTTTTTTTTTTTTTTTTTTTTTTGGTTATGTCCTCTCCTGGTTTTGGTGTTAGAGTGATAATGACTTATCATTGTCATAGAATGATTTAGGGAGGATTCCCTCTTTCTGTATCTGGTGGAATCGTGTCAGAAGGATTGGTGCAAATTCTTCTTTGAATGTCTGATAGAATTCAACTGTGAAACCATCTGGTCCTGGACTTTTTTGTTGGCCATTTTAAAATTACCATCTTAATCTTGCTGCTTGCTATTGGTCTGCTCAGAGATTTTATTTCTTCCTGTTTTAATCTAGGAGGGTTGTATATTTCCAAGAATTTACGCATCTCCCATAAGTTTCCTAGTTTGTGCAAATAAAAGTATTCATAGTAGCCTTGAATTATATTTTGTATTTCTGTGGTATTGTTTGTAATATCTTCCATTTCAATTCTAATTCAGCTTATTTGGACCTTCTCTTCTATTCTTGATTAATCTCACTAATGGTCTATCAATTTTATTTATCTTTTCAAAAAACACCTTTTTGTTTAATTTACTTTTTGTGTGTTTTCTTTCAATTTCATTTAGTTCTGTTTTGATCTTGGTTATTTTCTTTTGCTGGGTTTGGGTTTAGTTTGTTCTTGTTCCTCCAGCTCCTTGAGGTGTGACCTTAGATTGTTTATTTGTGCTCTTTCAGACTTGTTCATGTCACCATTTAACGCTGTGAACTTTCCTCTTATCATTACCTTTGCTGTATCCCAGAGGTTTTGATAGGTTGTGTCACTATTATTGTTCAGTTCAAAGAATTTTTAAATTTTGATCTTGAATTTATAATTGATCCAATGATTATCCTGAGCATAATTTAGGATTATGTTTTCCAAAATTTTAATTTTCATGTATTTGCATGGTTTTGAGGGCTCCTTTTGGAGTTTATTTCAATTTTTTTCCACTGTGGTCTAAGAAAGTACTTGATATAATTTTGATTTTCTTTAAGTTGTTGAGACCTGTTTTGTGACCTACCATATGGTCTATCTTGGAGAATATTCCATATGCTGATGAATAGACTGCATATTCTGCAGTTATTAAGTAGAATGTTCTGTAAATATCTGTTAAGATCATTTGTTCTAGGGTATAGTTTAAGTCCATTTTTGTTGACTTTCTGTTTTGATGAACTGTCTTCTGCTGTCAGTAGAGTATTGAAGTCCTCCACTATTATTGTATTGCTGTCTATCTCATTTCTTAGGTCTAGTAGTAATTGTTTTATAAATTTGGGAGCTCCAGTGTTAAGTGCATATATATTTAGGATTGTGTTATTTTCCTGTTGGACTAGTGATTATATAATGACTTTTATCATTATATAATGTCTTTGTCTTTTTTTAACTGATATTGCTTTATAGTTTTTTTCTGTCTGATATAAGAATAGCTACTCCTGCTCACTTTTGGTGTCCATTTGCATGGAGTAACTTTTTCTGCCCCTTTACCTTAAATTTATATCAGTCGTTATGTGTTAGGTGAGTCTCTTGAAGAAAGAAGATACTTGGTTAGTGAATTTGTGTCTATTCTGCCATTTTGCATCCTTTAAGTGGAGAATTTAGGCCATTTATATTCAACATTAGTATTGAGATGTGAGGTACTATTCTGTTCATTGTGCTATTTGTTGTCTGAATACCTTGTTTCTTCATTGTGTTTTTGTTTTACAGGTCCTGTAAGATTTACACTTTAAGGAGATTCATTTTGGTGTATTTCAAGGATTTATTTCAAGATTTAGAGCTCCTTTGAACAGTTCTTGTAGTGCTGGCTTGGTAGTGTCAAATTCTCTCAGCATTGTCTTGTCTGAAAAATATTGTATCTTTCCTTCATTTATGAAGCTTAGTTTCACTGGATACAAAATTCATGGCTATTAACTGTTTTGTTGTTTAAAGAAGCCAAAGATAGGACACAAATCCTTTCCAACTTGTAGAGTTTCTGCTGAGAAGTCTGCTGTTAATCTGATAAGTTTTCCTTTATATGTTACCTGATGCAGATTTTTCCCTTCTTCTTGACTTTAGATAACCTGATGACTATGTGCATAAGTTATTAACTTTTTGCAATGAATTTCCCAGGTGTTCTTTGAGCTTCTTGTATTTGGATGTCCAGGTCTCTAGCAAGGCTGGAGAAGTTTTATTATTCCCTCAAATATGTTTTCCAAATTTTTACATTTCTCTTCTTCCTCAGGAACACCAATCATTCTTAGGTTTGGTCATTTAACATAATCCCAAACTTCTTGGAGGCTTTGTTCATTTTTCTTCTTTGTCTTTATCAGATTGGGTTAATTCGAAAGGCTTGTATTCAAGCTCTGAAATTCTTTCTTCTGCTTGTTTGAGTCTATTGTTGAGACTGTCCAGTGTCTATTGCATTTCTCTAAGTGTGTCCTTCATTTCCAGAAGTTGTAATTGATTTTTATTTATGCTATCTATTTCTCTGGAGATTTTTCCATCCATATCCTATAACGTTTTTAAATTTAAGTTGATATTCACCTTTCAGCAGTTTAATAATCAACTTTCTGAATTCTTTTTCTGGCAATTCAGAGATTTCTTCTTGGTTTGGATCCATTGCTGGTGAGCTATATGGTCTTTCAGGGATGTTAAAGAACTTTGCTTTGTCATATTACCAGAATTGTTTTTCTGGTTTCTTCTCATTTGGGTAGACTATGTGAAAGGGAAGATTTGGGGCTTAAGGGTGACTGTTCAGATTATTTTGTTCCATGGGTTGCTCCCTTCATGTGGTGCTCTCCCCTTCCCCTAGAAATGGGGCTTCCTGGGAGCCGAATTGCAGTGATTGTTATTTCTCTGCTGAGTTTCACCAGCCAGCAGAGCTACCAGGCTCTGGGCTGATACTGGGGAGTGTCTGCAAAGAGTCTTGTGATGTGATCTGTCTTCATGTCTCTCAGCAGGGATACCAGCACCTGCTCCACTGGAGGTAGCAGGGGAGTGAATTGGACTTTGTGAGGGTCCTTGGTTATGGTTTAGTTTAGTGCATTGGTTTTGTGTTGTTTGGCCTCCAACTAGGAGATGGCACTTTCAGGAAAACATCAACTATAATAGTATAGGGAGGATACAAGCTTGTCCTAGGGTTGCCTGGATAAATATTTGGGTTTCTCAGTTGGTGGGCAGGACCATAGAGCCCCCAAGAGATTACATCCTTTGTCTTTGGCTACCAAGGTAGATAGGGAAAGACCCTAAGGTGTGGGCAGGGTTAGACATGTCTGAGCTCAGATTCTCCTTGGTTGGGGCTTGCTGTGGCTGCTGTGGTGGATGGTGGTATGGCTCTCAGACCTATGGAGTTATGTTCCCAGGGGGATTATGACTGCCTCGCTGTCATACAAGTCGCCAGGGAAGTGGGGAAAAGCTGGCAGTGACAGGCCTCACCCAGCTCCCACACAGCCAAAAGGCTGGTCTCATTCCCACCATTCCCCCCCAGTATCGCTGACTTTATTTCCAGGCAGCAGGTGAGCAGGGCTGAGAACTTGCCCCAGGCTCTAAGTCTCCCCACTGAGAAAGCAAGCAGGGCTTTCAGGAATCCTGCTCACCACCTGCTGTGTCTTCTGTGCTCATATCTGCACTCCCCTTTTGCCCTGTCCCCTGGATTCTGTACAGGAAACCTCACATTAGATCAAAATTATTACAAAGTTCAGATGGAAGTTTTCTTCTCCCTGTGGTCTTTCCCCAATTCCACTGGCAGCCCTCTCCAAGGACCCCTGTGAGACAAAGTCAAAAATGGCTTCCCTTTGGACCGAGAGTACCCACAGGGCTCTTCCCACTGCTTCCTCTAGCCATGTATTTCACTAGGCTAATTGTATCCTTATTCCTACAAGTTGGTTACAACAAGAAATAATGTTATCTCATTCTCTAAGAAGAGAAGAATAAAACATGGAAACATTGAGTTGCCCATGATCATATAACTTGTCAGTCTGTGTTTTCTCACGTCACATTCCATGCATCTGCCACCACATTATAATGTCTTTGTTTACAGATTAAATGTGCTCCCTCTCAGCTTTGGAAAACTTTACACACTTGAATCAAAGCCATTTTCATGCTTCCAAGATATATTTTAATTTTCATAGGTCATGTCTTTTCTTGACCAAATCATACCCTGAGAAAGAAAAATATTTTTATTCTTGACTTCCTGGAAGTTTTGATGGCCTTCTGGGGTCATATAACCTTGACAGAGTTGGCAAAGGAATTCAAAGCTTTCATTTGAAATATAGGCAGAAAAGCATCTTACAAAATCAGTTTTACTAAGTCAGAACTATTAACCTGAACTTTAATGCCTTAAGCAGACAAGTTATAAAACAACATTAAAGGGTGGAAACAACTGTCAAATTATCTTTTCTCTTTGAAGTATAAATTAGAAAAACAAACTTTGAGAAACATGTAAAGGGGGAAGTGTTTTAAGAAATGGCCCAGGAAAATGTACCAAATAAATATATAAATATAAATGAATTTTAGTAGTTGTGTTTCAGTGTATTTGATATGCAAATAATTTCTATATTATAGAAGTTATGTCATAACACCCAAAAGTCTTTGTTCACATTCTACTTTCTCAGTGTTTCTCATCAGTGCCATTCTCTTTGTTCTTACTACTATTCACCCAATTTTAGAAGCTTATTATTTCTTCCCTGAATGCAATTGAAATGTTCAGTTCAGGCTGGGCACTTTGGGAGGCCAAGATAGGCAGATCACTTAAAGCCAGGAATTTGAGACCATGGTGAAACCCTCATCTCTACTAAAAATACAAAAATTAGCCAGGTGCAGTGATGCACTCCTGTAATTCCAGCTACCTGGGGAGCTGAGGCACAAGAATCATTTGAACCCAGGAGGCGGAGGTTGCATCGAACTGAGATTGCACCAGTGGACTCCAGCCTCGGAGCCTGGATGACAGAGTGAGACTCTATCTCAAAACAAATGAAGAGAAAATAATAGAAAAGAAACATTTAATTCAAAAGATTTTTATCAAATGCCCATTTTATTCATGGCTCAATGCTGGTCCTTCGGGAGCTACACACAAGAATATGTCTGTATGGCTATTGCTTTAAAGAAATTCACAGACTGCAATAAAACATACACAGAGTCAACTACTGATGACATAAATCGGGTTTGGTTGGGGCTAAAATAAAAATATAACCAATGGGAGAATGGTAGAGAGAAGATTATTCTGGCTGAGATATGGAAAACTTCATACAGGTTTGAATTGGGTCTTAGCTATTACAATAGCCTACAAATGGGTTTCATTTTTCAGCCTATATCACCTTCACCAAATTATGCATTATAGTACTACCAGAAATAACTTTCTAAAACTAACATCCATATATGCCACCTCATCTTCTCAAATCTTTTTATATCTTTCTATAGCCTTCAATGCAAAAACTGAAAGGAAAGTGTACAGCATGGAATTGGGTTTCCACCTACCAATTGGGCTCATCTAAGTTTAAACATTGTTCACAACTCCCAGCTGTATCTATCACTGGGAATTGCCCCTAGTTGCAGAAGACTGTCTTCCCCAAGGTTATAACCTTTCCAAGGAATTTCCCATTGCCAATGACTAACAGATGCACAGATATAAAGACGTGGCCAAATTACTTCAATTCAGTGCACCTCTGAAAGGTCTTCCTAGCTCAAGAGCGTCTGAGGATAGACCAAGTCCTCAGAGCACCTGTGCCACAGGTCAGTTTCTCTTTCTTCCTCTTTCTTTCAAAGGTATTATCCTATAAATCTTCTGCATCAACTTTTCATATCAGAATCTGGTCCCAAGGAACCCCATCCAAGATGTAAAGAGCCAATGATTACACCCAACACACATCATGGCCGTCAGGCTCTAGAGTCAGACTGCCTGTCCACAAATCCTTTCTAAATCACTTTGTTCAGAACTAATTGCTTCTTTTGTACACATTGTGCTCCTTTTGTTTTAGAATGTATTATTTATCTTACTTACCTTACTGTGAGTTGGTAATGTATAACTGCCTGCCTTGTGGTTATACGCTATTTTAAATTTCTCATGTTCTTGACCCAGTAATACTTAGTAAAGCATATGATATTTCATCTCTCAACAAAAATTATGGGACTCACTGAATAAACATCATACATAGCTTTAAGAAAATATTTTAAACTGCTAGAAGTAAATTTTACCCCAGATTCCCCGTGCTTTGTCTTTTTTGCCTCTTTCTGGGTGTCTCTGACACCTCCTTGTGGGTACCGGATGTCTTCCTGGTTCCATTTATTGCCTTCCATGTTGAAGTTTACTCTCAAGATACAGCCTAAATGTCTTACAAGGTATAGAAGGCTCCTCAAGACCTGGAAAAGCCTTCTGAGAAAGTGTTTTTCCTGGCTTAACATTCTTTTTTTTTTTTTTTTTTTTTTTTTTGAGACAGAGTCTCGCTCTGTCGCCCAGGCTGGGGTGCAGTGGCGCGATCTGGGCTCACTGCAAGTTCCGCCTCCTGGGTTCACGCCATTCTCCTGCCTCAGCCTCCCGCGTAGCTGGAACTACAGGCGCCCGCCGCCACGCCCGGCTAATTTTTTGTATTTTCAGTAGAGACAGGATTTCACCTCTGGCTTAACACTCTTTAATCCTATAATCAATCTATCCACATAGCACTATTCAGTATGTGCTAAATTGCTGCCTCTGTACATTAGCTCACACCGTTTCCTCAATCTGGAATCCTCCTCTCCTGAATACTACCAGTACTTCATGAAGAACTGACCTCAGATGACAGGTCTTTCAGAAAGGTATCTTTGAAAACACCAAAGAGAGTAATTTTTCCTCTACATTCTCATATCACTCTGTGACATTCAACATATAATAAGGCATTCATCAAGCATGTGTATTAGCTGTGCTACAAAATGTTGCCCATTTTTATACAGCATGTAATAAAACAAAGTAAAGAAATCTATGATTAGAAAATAGGATGATGGCTTCATTTTTAATGTCCTTTTGTAATGTCCTACCTACACCTTTTTTGTGAGTTTATCATAATACTTAGTCATTGCTTATTTTCTGATGCTCTTCTTCATTTAGTTATCAGCACCTTTACTCAGGGTTTTCTATCTCTGGTTCTTACATGTCTGGCCTATAGTGAAGACTCTTTAATGCTTGGTAAATGTCTGTCATCCCCACCAAACTGTGAGGTCACAAAATATCTCTGCCTTCTTCATGTCTCTATCCCCAGAATCTCACACAGTGTTCAGAATATGAGATTTGCATAAAACATTTTTTGTTCAATGAAAGAATAAATCATAGCCTTCGTCAAATGTTATCCGTATTATAGATATCGTTGCATTCAGTTTCTTCTACTAGGTGGAAAGCTACTGATATTCAGGGATTGTGACTTATCTTTCTTTACATTTTCTGCCCCAAATACCATGTTACAGACTTTTAATGTAGAAGTGATCAAATGAAGAGAGATGGTTGACCATATGAAGGAAATAAATGTCCAAATGGTTACAGGATAAAGTCTTCAACAGGAAGAATTAAACTCAGGTAACGTATTTTCCGACTTCAGCAAACTAATTGTTTTGAGGAGAGAAAAAAATCTTAAATTATACCACTTAGTCCTACACAAAACATTTATTGGGTAACCAAAATGACCTTCTGAAATGAAAGGACTTACAATGCTTATTAATAGAGTTTCACAATCCTAACAAATGGAATTGGCAAGAAAAGAAAAATAGAGAAGAATCACACAATTCGTGCTATAATGAAAATCACATTTTTCGTTCTTTAATTACTTAGTGGTTGTTTATTATTTAAGAGCTCCAGTTTCTGGTAAAACTGCAAAGAAGAGATGAGTCTTCCCATTTTAGTGGTCTCTTTCTCTCTATTGTCCCAAACGTTTTCTAATGAGCCATCCCAAGCACATATCACCTCAAACTTTTTCAGACTATAAACTACAACCACCTGTGGTTGTAGTAATCAGTAATCAAGGAATCCAAGGAAATCAGTAATCCAAGGAAAAACAAATCTCTCACTTACTACAAAATAGAGATAACAATCAATTGATAATGTATTGTTTTTCTCATGACTTTTTTTTATAATGTGAGAAACCAATTTTATTAGCTCCTTCATTTTAAAAAGGAAGTTCCTCAGAATGGAAGACCAAACATCTTATGTTCTCACTCGTAAGTGGGAGCTAAGCTATGAAAATGCAAACGCATAAAAATGATATAATGAACTTCGGGGATTTAAGGGGAAAGGGTGGGAAGGGTGCAAGGGATAAAAGGCAACAAATTGGGTTCAGTGTATACTGCCCAGATGATGGGTGCACCAAAATCTCATCAATCACTACTAAAGAACTTACTCATGTAACCAAATACCACCTGTTCCCCAAAAACCTATGGTAACAAAAAAATTAAAAATAAATAAAAATAAAATTTCATGTTAGAAAAAAAGCAAGCTCAAAATGTGTACTTAGGTGTGCTGCAGAATGTTGTCCATATTTGTGCAGCATCTAATAAGTTAAAGAAGAAAAACCAGTGGCCATAAATCACTGCAATAAGTACACATTCTCTTGGTCCCTCTTCAGTTCTTTAATATCCATGTATAGCTCGTGTATAATACTAGTGTTATTATTGTGCTTATAAACATTTATTTTCAGATATATCTTTTCCAATAAATGATTAGTTCTTTAAGACAGAAACTGTCTTCTATATCTGTATCCTAAGTGCCTAGTCTGTGGTAATAACTGTCAGTTTAATAAGCTAAGTAGGAAAATAATGGTCTGTTGTGCAATATATACAAATGTAATATATTTGGATCATGAAAACTGCTCTTGTTTAGCAATTTAAACCATTTTAATTCTACTAAATCTAAACACTCCCAGTCCACATATTAATTTACCAGTGTTAAAATGCTATTTCATTCTGTTATAAGATTGCATAAACAAAAAGCAAAGAAGTGTAAACATATGAAAACTACTCACATAAAGACAGTACGCAGCCCAGAGTGTGTTCTGTCTTGTAAGCAGTAATCAGCCTTTTTGAAGAGCCCTCATTATCAAACGAAGCCAAAATTTTTAACAGCTTTAATGAGGCACTATTGATATACAAAGACCTGCACACATTTGATGTGTATAGTTTGATGAGTTTAGACATATGCAAACACCAGTGATAACACCACCAGAATCAAGGTAATAAACATACCCAACACTCCCAAAGTTTCTTTGTGTCCCATTTTTGTGATAAGAATATTTAACATAAAATCTACTCAGTTAACAAATTTTGAACTGTACAATACATAATTGTTAACTATAAGTATTATGTTATACAGTAGATCTCTAGAACTTCTTTATCTAGCACAAGTAAAGCTTTATACTCATTGAACAAGTCCTTATTTCCCTCACCCCCAGCTCCTGGCAACCACATTGTATTCTCGCCCTCTGTGAGTTTTACTATTATAGATACCTCATGTAAGTAGAATCAGGCAGTATTCATCCCTCTGTGCCTGGCTTATTCTACTTAGCATGATGTTCTCCAGTTGTCACAGATGGCAGGATTCCCTTCTTTTTTAAAGCTAAATAATTCCACTGTATGTGTATATACCACATTTTCTTTATCTATTCATCTGTCAATAGGCACTTGGGTTGTTTACATATCTTGGCTATTGTGAATAATGCTGCAATGAGCATGAGTGTGCAAATGTCTCTCTGAGATCCTTATTTTAATTATTTTGGATATATGCCCAGATTTGGAATTGCTGGATCATATGGTAGTTCTTTTTAAATTTTTTTGAGTAACCTCCATACCATTTTCCATAACTGCTATACCATTTTACATTCCCACCAACAGTGTACAAGTGTTCTAATTATTCCAAGTCCTCACCAACACTTATATTTTGGGTTTTTGATATTAGCCACTCTAACAGATGTGAGGTGATAAATTCTCATAGTTTTGATTTGCATTTCCCTGACAATTAATGATGTTGAACATTTTTTCATACACTTACTAGCCATTTGTATGTCTTCTTTGGATTAATATCTGCTCAAGTTCTTCTTTCCAAAAGCCAGATAAGCCTATAGCATTTTTAGCTGTGATACAGGATATGTATGGCCCCTTACAAGTCAGAACTATAGTATCTGTCTGTGAACTTGGAAATATTTCAAAAGGGATTCTGCAAATGAGAAGAAACATATCATCACAAACCTATCTTTTAATGGGTCTTGCAACATTTGCACCTACTTTTCAATATCGACTGCACCTCCTGTTTAATTGACATAAATGTTAAGTCCAGTGAAGGCAAAAGACCAGGACAGGAGTGGTAATTAGACAGGTCTGAGGCCACAGGACTTGCCTTGTTTACAGAATAATCTATGGACTCTTGAAGCAATATACATATATGCATTACTTAACCTTCAAAACGACTTGATGACATAGGGCACTAATATCATTTTACACATAGCAAACTGAAGAACTGAGAGTTCAAGAAACTTACCCAAGGTGACACAACTAGTAAGCAGCAGATCTCATTCAAGTGCTGACAGGCTGCAGTTGCTGGTTTTCTAATCTCTTTTTCTGTATTTTGTGGCATGGTAGAATGTCTGGCATATAGCTGGCACTCAGTAAATGCGGAATAGATGGATGAGCAATATTGATGCTAGAAGGTTTTCTAAATCAAGCTATCAATCAAGTTGAACAAAATAAGACTTTTGACTCAAAATAATATTATTTTGACTCAAAAAATTGTAGGTCAGTCAGAGGCAGGTCCCGTTTCTCTAGGCAGTGAAAGAGTCAGTGTCAAGAATAAAGTGGTGAGGATCAGCATTAGACCAGGGAGACTATGAAATAAAAAGTTAAAGGGATCTACAAGGAGATAGAAATATAAAATTCAGTTTTGAGAAAGTTGTAATCAAAATATGGGCAACAGAACCAGGAAAAACTTCCAGTAAGGAGAGCAGAGGTTGAATTTTTTTGAAGCAAATAATAATAATAATCATAATCATAATCATAATGATAAAGTAAAAAAATCTCCAGAGATTTAGTTTCCTTATAAACTTCTGTCTAGAATCATTTTTCTTCTCAAAGTATAAGCAGGCAGTTATCATGGATATAATAAAGAACTGAGAGAGCAAGGAAATAGGTGTCTGACATCAACTCTTATCACCTAGATGATCTTAAAAAGCTAAGTCCCTAAAACACAAATTTTTAAAGGATTTAAAATTTGGCAGGACTCATCTGTCCACTTGGAAACTAGTATATTTTATGTATGTGAGCTGGATAATGTATTTTTATTATTCTTCTAAAGTCAATGGTTACAAAATTTGTTTGACTTTGATTACATCCTATACACTCAGTCTTGGTCATTCACATAAAATAATCTGTGATGTAAGTTTTTTGTTTCCTTATTATTCATGACTAATTTTTCTGTGCTAGCTCTTCTGATCCATGGGCAATTATTATGCCTAAAGTCTTTCTGTGTAAACACCTTATGGTATGTGTTTTTCACACTGGAAGGAAATTATACAAGTGGAAGACTATGACAAAGAATTGAAAAGTTATGTGACCCAAACCAAACGCTAGAGAAGTGTATAAATTTCCAGAATGGAAGCAAAAGATAAATGCCAGATTCCAACCACACACGGTTGTGAAAATTTTCAAAGGAAAATTCCAAGAAGCCAAAATTCTACTGTTTCCTTTGTAGTTGTTTGAGAAAAAAAAAAGCAACCAGATGGGATCCCTTTTATTTCCACATCTGAAAGTATGTAGCAGTGTGGCAAATGGTTTTCTCAAATGAATAAATAATATTCTTTTTGGAATCATTGAATCAAGATTTTGAAGAGTTTCTAGGAGGATATCCTCTTTTTTCAAGTGAAATTATATCTTAGCCATATTAGAAGAAAGAAATTATTTTAAAAGGCATCCAGAAATGTCTAAACTACTCCTTAGTGTATCTTATAAATGCTTCTAGAATGATCGCTGCAACTTCTTGCATGTCAAATATCAGATATTAAAATCTTCACATATCTGTTTAAAGATATCACAACAATACCTCAGAGATGATATAATCCTCATTTTACCGGCAAAGATTACGAGTCTCAGGGAATCTAAGCAAGTTGCTGAAAGCTGACAATCATTGGGACCAGAACTCAGAGTCAGATTTGTCTGGCTGTAAAGTCTGAGCTCTTCCCACCACACCTCCATTGTCATTCACTAGACCACAAATTCATCAGACACATTTTAGATTATTCCCTCCAACACATTGTCAGTATAGCTGGAGAAAATGTTTTGTTTTATTTGCCACTGTCTAGATTATCTGCTTGCTTAATCTCACTTGAATACACCTTTACTCTAAAGTATATGTAAATCAAGTAAATCTATTGATTTCTACCACCTTAGTGATGGTTCCTAACTCAAACTAATAATGTGAAACCAGGTTGAAGGTTGCAAGTCAACATAAAACAGTCAAAGTCTTTTCTATTTACTCTAAGTGTTTCTTTTTGACTTCCTATTTTGACTTTATATCATATAATATTTGGGGGGACTTTTTGGTGGATTGGATTATTGTTCTCATTTATTCACTTACTCATGTGACCTTGCAATGTGTTAGAATAGGAAGAGAATATACTTTACATATATATATTGTCTTCTTCTCCTTCCCTCTCTTCTTCTCCTCCCCCTCTAAATGTTGAGATTTGCTACATGACTTGTTTTAGCGAACGCAGCGTTAGTAGATATGGCTAAAGCAAAGGCCATATACATGTTTGTGTAGTTTGATTTGGCTTTTTGCATGCCTATGATATTCCATAAAAACAATATGCCCAAGGTAGCCTCTGATCCCAGAAGATCACAGGGGCTTTTAGAAGAATAGAGGGGCTTGTACAGCCCAGACCAGCAGATCTACACACAAATCGGTGACAAAATTAAATGCTTTTCATTGTAAGCCACTGAGTTTCAATGCTTTTACACAGCATTATTGAGGCAGTGATTAACTAATGCATTCATGGTGTGGTCTAACTGGTTACATGGCTCAAGGACAATGGGACCTCTGGATAAGCTACCAGTAGTCCCGTTTCCATAAGGACTTGTGGAATAAAAATTTTAAGGGGTTTGGGAATAACTGATTTTCTGGTGCCAGACAAAGCAAGAGAAATGAAGGCCTGCACATTTCCATAAAAGAATGGGAAGTGCTAGTTTAGAAGGTATCGCCAGGACATCTTGAGGTAGGAGTTAATTGTCACATTCTGAAGTTCCATGGTCATAGCAGGGTCATCAAAATAAAACAAGAACCACCTAAGATGTCTCTAAGAGGAGAGCTAGAACTCCACAAGTTAAGTTAGAAATAGCTTATACCAGCCACAGTCAGAGTCCCATAATTATCTAGGTAAAGATAAAATCAATTATCACTGTGATTGTAACACAGTCCTTAGGTGTTTTCTCTAGGGAGAGAAGGAATAAAAATAGAACATAAAAATAAATGTTAAGATTCAAAGAATGGCATCAGTATTATCTGTAAATCAAAAAGAACATTACAGATTCATATTCTACTTCCATGGATGGTTAAAACAAATCCAAGGAAAGTAGGCAAGTTGTACAAATATGCCCAGGATGCCAACAGCAAAGATAGATTAAGAACCTAGTCATCTGAATATGCAGTGCAGTTCTCCTGTTGCTACTCACAAGTAAGCAGATGGTGTTTTATTTCAAAAACCTCACATCTGTATTATAGAGTTTACAGCTTGTGTTCAGGTTATGTTAGTGACTTAAATTTCCAACTAATATTACTGAAATTCAGGGATACTGAGTGACTTAATGAAAATGTCAGTCATCCTCAAAATCATTATTTTGCTAAATCCTTCATTCCCAATTCTTTCTTAAAGAACTATTATCCTGAATAACAAATACAATTTTTCAGATGATTTTATTTTGTAATATTTGATGTCTACATAAAAGTATATATATATTAACATACATATATATTGTGATGCATAATAGCAAAACACCTGGGAACTCCTTCTCAAGCCTTCTATGTAACCACTGTTCTGGTTTTGTTGTTTATCATGCCTTACTATTTACACTTTTATTACATGTGCATATGTATATCTGAACACAGTATTGCATAGCTTTGAACTTTATAAAAGTGATATCATATTGTATACAGATTTCTAAAACTCCCTTTTATTTCTCAGATTCAGTCCTATTCTGTGTTTGTGGTTCATTCATTTTCATTGTTATTTTACTGTGTAAATAAGCCATAATTTAAAAATGTATTCTCCTGTGTATAAATAATTGGGTTGTTTCCAGTTTTTTTCTATAACAATCCTTCTATTAAAAAATCTTGTATACATCTCTTAGTGAACATGAACACGAGTTTCTCGGGTGTATATATCTAGACGTGGATTTGCAGGGTTGTAGCTCGTGCAGAAAAGCATGTTCCTAGTGGTTGCACCATATACTTTCCCACAGCAGCACTGGAGCACTCAAAATACTTGGCGTTCTCCAGTTTCTTAGTTTTTGGCAATGTGTGGCTGCTAAGCTGTATCTCATGCAGCTTTTATTTGCATTTTCCTGATTTATAAGATTGAGCATCTTTTCACAGGTGTTTTTCTGTTTTATATGTTTTTCTGTTTATGTTTTCCCTTTGTTGAAAAGTCTGTTCATATCTTTTGACCGTTTTATTATTAGTATTTTGTTAATTTTTAGTAATCTGTAATATTCTTTATGTGTTATTGATACAAATTCTTTTTCAGTTATGTATCTCGGAAATATACTCTCCAGGTTTTAATGTTTCAGTCTTTGTGATGTCTTCTGATAAAAAGAGTTCACAATTTCAAAGCAGTAAATCAATCTTTCTTCTTCTATTTAGTGATTTTATGCCTCATTAAAAACTTTCCTATATCCTGAACTCATTAAGGTAGTCACCCTTACACTATCCTCTAAATACTTTAAAATTTGCCTTTCCCATTTAAATTTTTCAACTGCATTTTTTATATGTATTGTATGTATTTCAGGTGTACAACATGATGTTTTGATATGCATAATAAATGGTTACCACAGTCAAGCAAATTAGCATATCCATCATCTCACAAACACCCCCCTGCTCATTTTAATATCTTTGGAAATGATGTTATGTGTATAGTATAGTCAATTCCCCTATATAGGCAACCAAATATCTCAGCACCATTTATTGAATAGTTGTACATTTCCTCAGTGATCTGTAATGACATCTCTATCATATATCAAATTATCATGTACTTATGGGTCTATTTCTGGTCTCTCTATACTGTTCCTATCTTAGCCTGTTTTCTTCTGCTATAACAGAATACCACCAACTAGGTAATTTATAAATAGAACAGAAGTTTATTTGGCTCATGGTTCTGGAGCCTGGGAAATCCAAGAACATGATGAGTTATCCCATGGCAGAATATTACATGAGAACATAAGACAGAGAGCAAATGGGAGCCAAAATTGTCCTTTTACCAGGAGCCCATTTCCAGGATAACTAACCCATTTCCAAGAGATAATGGCATTAATTCATGAATTAGGGCAGAGCCCTAATCACCTCTCAAAAGCCCCACCTCCCAATACCATTACATTGGCAATTAAATTTCAACATGAGTTTTGCAGGAGAAATTGAAATCACGGTAGTGGCATTTCTTGGTATTACTATTCCTGCTTTAATACCAGGCTCTTTTGGTTATTTATTGCTTTAAAAATGCCTTACTTTCTGACAGAGCAAATCTACCTTTTGCTATACTTTATTAGAAAGGTTTTACTCACTTGTAGACCCTCTTCATCTATATATATTTTCCAATAAACATGTCAAGTTTCTTAAAAATCTTATTTTTTTGCTGGAATTGCATTGTACTTAAAGATCAATATGCAGAAAATTTGTGCCTTGGTGACAGTGTGTCTATCAATGAACATGGTTTTATTCCTTCTTTGGTTTAGATCTTTTTAATATCTGTCTTAAAAGTTTATAACTGTCTCCATAAATGCCTCAGGCATTCATTTTAGGTTTATTCCTAGATGCATTTGTTAGCTTTATGAGCTTTATGATAAATAACATGTTTTTATAAATCGACTCTGGTAAAATGTAATTTACTTTTCTGTATAGATTTTACCATATCTAAACAGCATTTTTAACTCCTTTACTAATTCTTATAAGTTGTCTGCAGATTCATTTGGGTTTTCCAAGTTGACAACATCTGTGAATAATGAATTTTCCTTCTTTCTCCCAGTATCCATATATTTTATGTCTACCTTTTGTCTTGCTAGTAGAATCTACATTAAAACACTAAATAGAAGAGGTGATGGTGAATACTTTTGTCTTCTTCCTAATTCCACAGGGAACACTTCTACTATTTAGCTGTTAAGAATTGTAACCAAGTGGCCAGGCACGGTGGCTCATGCCTGTAATCCTAGCACTTTGGGAGGCTGAGATGGGCGGATCACTTGAGGTCAGGAGTTCAAAACCAGCCTGGCCAACATGGTGAAACCCCATCTCTACTAAAACAAAACAAAAGAAAACAAAAAAGATTAGCCAGGTGTGGTGGCAGATGACTATAATCCCAGCTACTTGGGAGGCTGAGGCAGAATTGCTTGAACCCGGGAGGTGGAGGTTGCAGTAAGCTGAGATCATGCCACTGCGCTCAAGCATGGGCAACAGAGCGAGACTCCATCTCAAATAATAATAATAATAATAATAATATTAATAATAAGAAGAAGAAGAAGAAAAAGAAGAGTAACCAAGCTGAATGCCTATCAACCAATGAGTGAGTGGATAAAGAAAATGTGGTATGTACACACCACAGAATACTACTCAACCATAAAAAGGAATGAAATAATGACACTCGCAGCAACCTGGATGGAGTTGCAGACTATCACTGTAAATGAAATAACTCAGGAGTGGAAAACCAAATATCATGTGTTGTCACTCCTAAATGGGAGCTAAGCTACGAGGACTCGAAGGCATAAGAGTGACGTAATGGACTTCAGGGACTCAAGGGGAAAGGTGGGAGGTGGGTGAGAGATAAAAGACTACTCATTGGGTACAGTATACACTGCTCAGTTGACAGATGCACAAAAATCTCAGAAATCACCACTAGAGAACTTATCCGTGTAACAAAAAACCACCTGTTCCCCCAAAACTATTGAAATAAAATAAAATTTTGAAAAATATTTGTATTTGACATCCATCATTGGTAGGTTTTGATAAAGATATTCTCTTCTCTTCCAATTTTGATAAAAATTTTTATCATGGATGGAATGTTGAACTTTATGAAATATTTTCATGCATTGATTGAGGGAATCATATAGTTTTTCTCTTTCACAGTGAATGAAATTTATATAATTATTATTGTTTTAAAGCACATATTTTTTTCCTGGGATAAACCTAACTTGTTCACTATGATTACAAGTTTTTAACACATAAATGATCAGACTTTCAACTATGAGATTGGAATGTATTCTTCATTCCCATACAGCTCTTTTTTATTATATTACTGTCATTTTTATTATATCAATATTTGTTATATTATTGTTCTTGTGTTATATTTCTGTCTTCCATAACCATTCTATAACCTCTTTTTTCCCTTTCTCATGCTCTCCTTTTCTTTACCTTTAGAATCAAGGTTATATAGACCTTATTAAATGACTTGGGAATTGTTAGCATTCTTTCCTTTTCTATTTTATTTTATTTTATTTTTTTGACAGTCTCGATCTTGTCACCCAGGCTGGAGTGCAATGGCACAATCTCGGCTCACTGCAACCTCCACCTCCTAAGTTCAAGCAATTCTCCTGCCTCAGCCTCCCAAGTAACTGGGATTACAGGCGCCTGCCACCACACCTGGCTATATTTTTCTTTTTTTTAGTAGAGACAGGGTTTCACCATGTTGGCCAGGCTGGTCTTGAACTCCTGACCTCAGGCAGTCTGCCCGCCTCGGCCTCCCAAAGTGCTAGGATTACAGGCGTGAGCCACCATGCCCAGCCTGTTATCATTCTTTCTAGTCTCTGGAAAAGTTTGTGAGAATTACTGCATCTTCATTGAATACTTAGTATAACTGGTATATAAAATCACCTGAGACAGTTGTTTTCTCTGCGAGAATATTTTTTACTAGGTATTCAATTAGTTACTGATTGTAGGGCAATTCAAATTATTGTTTCTTCAGCCAACTTTTTATTTCCCCTTCCGTCAGTTTGGATATTGTATATTTTCTAGGAATTCATCTATTTTGTTAATACTCTCAAACACTTTCTATAAATTTGCCTGGAAAAAATCTATCTTTTCAATTTCCACTCTCTGCATTTATGAGCTTTTTCAAGCTATAATAATATTTGTAACATCTTTCCTTTTTTCCTCAATCTCATCAGAGTTTTCTTCAAATTGTCTTTTAGAGAAATCACTTTTGCCCTTGCTAGTTTATAAATTTTTTTTTACTATAGCCATTATTCTTTTGGAGTTTATTCTATTATTCTTTTTTATTTGCTAATTTAGATATCTGACTCCTTCCATTTTTGCCTTCTTTTCAAATATTGTCATATTCACACTATGTTGCTCCTAAAATACTGCTTTCACAGCATACTATACTACAAGTCTTGATATATGGTAACTTCATCATCCAGTCCTTCACAGTGCCTTATATTTATTACTTCTGGTTCTTGACCTATGAATTATTTACATATATGATGTTTAATTTCAGTTTTTGACATGTTAATTCATTTTGTTGCAATTTACTTCTAATCTAATTTCCCTGAAGTAGACTATGTGATAGCAGTGTGATGTTGTTTGCATGACCTGAGTTTCTGGAAGTTTGAGACTTGCTTTATGGATTAATAATACATACAGAATTAATTTTTTAAAATATTCTTTATGTGCTTGAGAACAATATATGTTCTATAATAATGGATGATCTGTAAGAATGGATGATCTCACTCATATCTATTTATTTAAGCATATTAATTATGATGTTCAGGTTTTTTATAATTTACTATCTTTTGTCTGAGCTTTGAAAGGAAAGAGGTGTATTAATACACTTCATGACAGTGATGTGTTTATGAACTTATTCCTCTATAATTTTGTGCATATATATGAGCTGATTTTATTAGGTGCATGTAGGTTTAGAATTATAGTATCTTCCTGGTGAACTGAGCTCTTCAACATTATTTAATCACCTTTTCTATTTCTACTGATGCTTTTAACTTTAAGCATATTTTGTGTTGATATTAAAATAGTTGCACAAGCTCTTTTCACATTTCTTTCTTTTCTGTCTTCTCAAGTTATGTTTTAGGTGTTTCTCTTATCAGGCTATTCCTGGATTTTTCCAGCTTTATTGAGGCATGATACATAGAAATTATGTAGATTTAGGCTATACAACATGATATTTTGATATACCTATACATTGTGAAATGATTACCGCAATCCAGCTAATTAACATATTCATCACCTCACATAGTTGCCTTTTGTATGTGTGTATGGTAAGTACACTTGGGATCTACTCTTTTAGCAAATTTCAAGTATACAATGCATTATTATTAACTGGAGTCACCATGGTATATATTAGGTTTCTAGTACTTACTCACTCATCTTTATTCTCAGATTTTTTATTTTTAAACCTATCTAATAAACTCTGTTTTTATTTATTGTGACTACTGACACATCTGAATTTTTTCACCCTCTTAGTTTGTACACCTTGCCACATTTTTTTTTCTATACTTCTTTTTCTTCTCTCTTGCATTTTTTGGATTGGTTAGTTTTGTTTTCTCATTTTATTTATTTTTTTCTTTTACTGTTTGGAAGTCGTATCCTCTACTTCTATTTTTTAATGTAATCTTTGCAATATTACTACACAGAAGTTTTATTAATATTGCAATTTTCCTCCTGAGCAAGATACGAACCATAAATCATTTTAACTATAATGAAACTACTCCCAACTTACAGGCTAATTCTGTCCAGTATTTCAGTTTTTTTATTTTCAATCTGAGACATTCTACATTATACAACTTTTTATTATTAATTTATCTGCCATTTATTTATGTATCTACATATGTTTAAAATAATTTTCCTTCATTCTGAAATGTTTGCTTTAGATGTTCCTTTAGAAAAATTCGGTTGGCAGTTAACCCTCTGCTTTAGTTCTTTTGAAAAAAACATTGTTGGAACACATTTTTCCAGGTTCACAATTCTAATTTGTAATTGGTTTTTCTCTTAACACATTGAAGATATTATTCTATAGTCTTTTGACTTTATTATTGCACTTGAGAATAATCGTGTTTGCAGGTGATTTTTTCCTCTCTCTGGCTATTAAACATAGCTTCTTTAGTCAAGGATATGATGATCTCCTTTAATTAACAAATTAATACATTGTAAATTTAAGAGATTTATTGGACAGATACTAATAACATTTAGGAAGCATGTACTAATAAGGACTGATTGCACATGTAGAAGAAGCATTAGATAGTGTGATTTCAGGGCCATGAAGATTGTTTTCATCCTCTCTAAATGTCTTCCTATCTATTTTACTGTGCCTAAAATTCTACTAGATTTAAGTTGTGTTTTCTATGCTATTTTGTATGCCTGGATCCTTATTTTTATTCGGATACCTTAACTGTCATTATTCAGAAAGGTCTTTTCTAATGACCCCACTTGGAGTAATTATGCACTGATCAATCATCCTAGTTTAACTGATTTTTCACCATCACATCATCCTAATATAATTCTCTGCACAGTGCCTGTGGTATCTGCAGGGATTTGTTCCAGGACCCCCCACTCCCCATAGATACTAAAATGCTCAAGTACCTTACATAAGATGGCACAGTATCGGCATATAACCTATTCACATCTTCTAGAAAACTTTAAATCAACTCTAGATTACTTATAATACCTAGTATAATGTAAATGTTATGTAAATAATGGTTATATTGCATTGTTTGGGAAATAATTGCAAGGAAAAGAAAGTATGTACATGTTCAGTACAGATGCAACCATCACAAGTCTAACTACATTTTTCGTTGGTGGTTGGTTGAATCTGCTGACGTCGAATGTGGGTATGAAGAGCCAATAATACTTACCACCATCCGTTATCTTCCGTTTATTTATGATCTGTCTTTCCAAACTAAAACATAAGTCCCATGAGGGCAATGATTTTCTTATTCACCACTGCATCCCCACAATTAAGACAAGTATCTGGTACATAAGAGGTTTTCAGTAAATTTGTTCAATTATTGAATAAAAATATTTAATGTATATACTCTTGAAAGATATAATACGTGGAAAATTTTCTACTGCAATTAGAACCTGTTAATCATTTGTTTACCAATATGATTAACAGGTTCAATAAAAACCTGTTATTGGTAAACAAATTAACTGGTTCTAATTGTAATGGAAAAGTTTCCAAGTAGTATAGTAATGTACAGTAGCATAGTAATACATAGTAATTAACAGGTTCTTATTGAACCTGTTAATCATTTGTTTACCAATATGATTAATGGGTTCTAAAATGAACCCTTAAGTTATGGTCTAAGATATGTTTTTAATAACCAGAAGATGTAAAAGATGGAGACAGACTCAGAATATGAGAGAGATCTAAGTTATACCACTGATGAACTAGAAGATCACAGAAAGTAGGGGACAGTAAAGACACATTTAGCCAAATTTTCTCATGATTCTTCATTTTTTGGTAAGAAAAATGAAGTCATCTGATTAGAATCCAACTTGATAGTAGAAATTTATGTCTTTCAATATTATGTTTAATTTTATGTAAAATTCCTCCCCCTACATTTTTGCATTATAGTTACGGTGATCTAGCTCTTTAAACACTTAATCATCAAACTAGTTCATTACTTCCCAGGATTAGGGGGAGCTGTGTGAGGAGTGGGAGGTAAATAGTGTAAGAAGCCACCACTCTAGCTTGGGTGTGGCAAATATATATTTGTTCTAGCACTGACACCATGAGAGATGTAATTAATCAATCACACATTCATTCTGAGCAATCTTTCTCAATGTGATGATCCAGGCACAGAAACCAAATCCTGCTTGCTCTGCTCTAGATAAATCACACACACACACACACACACACACAAAAAAAAAAAAAAAAAAAAAAAAAAAACCTCTGGTATAACCAGTCTACACCATGTATCACTGTAACTTCCATTATGTTAGCAATGTCTGTTAGGATAACATATTATATTGATATTGATTATATTTGCATGGAGACTGATTGTTTAAGAAAAACACAGAAAAAGGCTTCTCTGGGCACAGTGCTTATAGGGTAGCCCTGCTCTGCAAGGAGCAGTAATATATATAGTGTATATTTATATACACACACAAAATATATATTCTCTCTCTATACACACACACACACACACACACACACACACACAAATACTTCGTAGATTGTGACAGTTAACTTCAAGTCCAAGATTGGCATCAAAAAGTTAGGCTAATGGTTATCCATTTTCCCTACCAGACACTGTACAAGATGGAGAACAAGACACTTTGAGAGTAAAGCGAATCAAGTTTTTCAAACTTGTTCTAAGAACACAGATGAAAGTTGTAACGGGAGAATAAATATGAACGAACTACAATATGTATCTTCTTAACTTCTTTTCCAGCCTAAGACCAGGGATTGAGGGATGTGGTCCTGGCCACATATATATAAAATTTATCCTGCTTTTAGCCTAGAAATAAAGTGTAACACAAGCAAAGAAGGATATTTACCTCCATTTTAGTTCATCTACCCTGTAGCATAATAAGATGTTGTGGAAATGACCAGCAAGATAGTAAGACAATTTTGATAGCCAACCAAGGCAGCCAACATTGGGAGTGGGAGAGAATATCAGTGAAGCAAATCATGATCTATCTGATGGGTGTCAGAATCAGCTGAGAAGATGGGCACTAAATGTAGGAAGCAAAGGACAATTGTAGCCCTCTAGGTGTGCATGAGAGACTACCTAAGGACTCATTAAACTAGTAGGAAGGGATATAGAAGAGCACTGGGGTTCCATAGATTCTGCTGTTCCTTATGATTATTGTGACCCTATTTTCAGTTGCAGCTGGAAAGCCTGGGTAAACATCTGTCACATTCAGGTTTTAAGAGAATCTACCCTATTAAATAATACATAACTGTCCAAACAGCTGGAATTCCTTCCTGTCAATGAAAGTTACATTTGATTTTCTTTTTGCCTCTTTCTTTACCAATTGCCTCATTATTAAGCTGCATAACCAGTAGACTGAAGGTCTTATTCATCTTGCAGCTGCATACATGATCTCTGTCCTTCATGATGGTAGTTGACCAAAAGTATGCTTCTCAAAAAAGCAGGTCAACAGAACATGGAACTTACTCCACTGCAATCTGAAATACTCACTTTAAACAGTTCTGGAAAAGGAAATCCTTTGTTAATGCACTTAGCCTACAATTATACTTTGAAGAAATACTCATCAGGATATGAGCAGAATTCAGCAGCTATTAAAATAATAAAACATTGTGTCTAAAAGGACCGTCTGTGACAGGAAAGTGACATTTTTATGAACTTGTAAATTTGGGAACCGTATCTAAATATGTATAAAGTGCTGCCTGTCAGTGTTCTTCCCATTCTCCCTGAACCTTCATTGGACATACACTGAATATCCATTTGCCCTGACTACAAGCCAGTTACAGATCTCAGAAACTGTTCACAGGAAAGGACCCTTGGACAAATTTAACTATCATGACTAGTAGTCCATTTCACTACATTTGCCCTTCATCTCCAGAACAGCCCAAGATTCCTGCAGATCACCATTACTATGATATCCTTTTACCCTTATCCACCTCTTTTGTCCTAATATCATGCTATGATTCACCACAGTAACAAACTACCTACGCAGCAACGTACTGAATTCCTATGCTTCACATAATCAAATGTGAATGTGCTGTGAATTACTTAGATTCAATGGATGCTAGGTCTGCAAAACCCAGATATGGGCACTCTCAAGTTAGGTAACATCTGTGAGATTTTGTGAAAATGTGATGCACAGAAGGCCAAGAAATATAAGAAAAATAGAAGTATAATATATTATTTGATAACTGTTTTATACTAATATGTGGATAAAGCACTAATCTTTACTAGGTATCCCTACTCAATGCATTTTGATATTTACAATTAGTGGGGATTATAGAGAAAAACTGATAATGCTAATGACTTAAAATTTATCTATAAAAAGGTATCCTGCTTTGTGATATTTTTCTGCTTGTGCAGTAACAGTCATCTTGAAAGAGATCATTTTTCTTCTCCTGAGTTGACCTGCAAATGTTTGGTTTGGTAGGCCGCTGAAGCCACAAAATGCACTCCTCTTAGTGGGTTTCTGTTAATGGGGATTGAATCTTTGAGCAAGAAAATGATAAAATTCAATCTTAGTGAGCAGATCTGAAAATACAAAGGGTTGATATTGTGCAGAGCAGCACCAAAGCTTTGTTATCTTTGATGGTGAAAGACCATGATTAACCAAACCTCAACCACCACAAAGCACACTACTTGAATAGCTCTCTCATTTTCAGTCCACACATTGTTACCAGTAAATTCCTCTTCAAACAACCCCGGGTTCCAGCTTGGGGTTTTGAGACTAGTTGAATGTTAATAACATTTTTATATCTCCAGATGAGAAAGAACATAAAATCTACTTTTGGATCCTCAGCTTTTAAAATGAGAGTAAAAGTACCTTAAGTAGCTGTTTTACTAAATTCAACTCTACCATTTCATTAAACAGAAACCTATCTATTAAGACCAGAATTAGACTTGCAAGAACTAAAAAACAAGCTAAGCTATCCTTAGAACATGTATAAAAATACCTCAAATAACAGAATCAGCTCTGGTCAACCAAAAATGACTGGATGCCTTTAAGTGATAGCACAAATTCAGTCTACCTAAATCATAATATACAAAATGCATAGGAGTTTCTTCTAGCTATCCTATAGATAGCTGATGGCAAAATGAAATGATAAAATTTAAAATTAAATACCAGAGTTATAAATATTATGTTTGCTTCCTTTTCCTACTTCCTTTCCCTGCATTACCCACCACCTACCCACACACACACACACACACACACGCACACTCTCATTGATGTATTACATACACTTGACTTGACCTCAAGCTCTTTACAGGTTAGAGATCATTTGTCTACATTTATCTTCCCTAGAACGTGATTCATAAATTCTGGGGCCCACAAAATATCTCCTAATTGAGTAAATGAATGAAATAGTGACAAAATAAATGAGAGAGAAAAATGAGAGAGGAACAGAAGAGGTGAGCAGTTGGAGCAAGAAAAAGGGGAGGAAGAAAAAAAGAGAAAGAAATCATTTCTTTAAAAATTAAATTCAAACCTCTTCCTCTTGCACTAAAGCCATGTAAGGATTTCTCCTTTCTTCACCTTTCCAATCTTGACACTGGACTTAGAAATTTTTCAACATTTCTCCCAGTTGGCTTGTTTTATCAATGTCTGATAACCATATACCAACTTCTCAAAATATTTTTCTTTTAGCTTGTATAAATGCTAGAAGTCCTTCCATGTTTTGTTCAAGTATCTAACTTTTCTTTTTCACTAGAATATACACAAATACATCTCTCTCCTGAACTCTTGTGATTAGCATATCTCTTAGAGCAGCTGCCAAAATTTACTGCTTGATTATCTTTCATTGTTTATAGTCCTTCAGTTATTTTAGGTCTCAAGTATTTCTCTCACTATTTTATAAATTTAAAGAGATGTTTCATACTTCAACCCGATTCTTGAATAATCTAGGCCAGAAGAGTTTCTTTAAATATATAACCTGCCATATTACCAGGAAGAATAGTGCTTAAATTTATTGTACTCTGTCTTTTACCTCTAACTTAAATAATTTCTGAGGCAACAGTCACCAAGTCAGTTAATACATTTTTGTTAAGTGCACTGTTCCTTGCACTGGATATATAGCAGTGAACAAGACAGATGATACTCCAATCTTCCATAAAAAGTAGCATAGACCAGGTGGCTTAAACAACCAAAATTTATTTTCTCACAGTTCTGAAGACTGGAAGTCTGAATTAAAGGTGCCAACAGGGTCAGTGTCTGGTGAGGGCTCTCTTTCTGGCTTGCAGACAGCAGCCTTCTTCCTGTGTGATCACACAGTAGAGAAAGACATCTCTCTCTCTCTTACAAGGTCATAGTCTTATTAGATTAAATCCTCACACTTAAGACCTCATTTGACCTTAATTACCTCCTAAAGGCCCTGTCTCCAGATATAGACACACTGGAGTTAGAGTTTCAACATGAATTTTGTGAGGACAGAATTTAGCCAGTAATAACAAATTTAAGACTAATAAGTGGTGTGAAGAAAACGCTTAGAAGTTGCTGTAACTAGGTGGTCAAGATGACCTCTCTGGAGAGATGACATTTGAGATCCAAGGGAGGAGAAGACAGAAAAAGTACCCAGCAAAGACTTGGGAGAGAAGCCTCCCAAGAAGCAGGAATTGCAGATGTCCTGGGACAAAAAAGAACTGCTATGTACAACAGACAGAGAGAAAGGTAACATGCCTGAGAAGCAGTGAGCCTATCAATGGATCATGAGATATGTAAGTAGAGGTTCATCATATGGGGTTCTGGTGAAAAGTTTGGATTTGATTCTTGCAAAGGAAAATCATTAGCAAGAGTTAGGAAAATGACAAGATCTCATTTAAGTCTTAGATAAGATCTCTCCGTCTGCCAGTGGAGGACATATCTAAGCATACTAGAAAGGAGACACTGATACAATTAGGACACTTATGGGCATGTGCCAGGTAAGAATGGATTGAAGCTTGGATAGCATTACAGCAGTAGAAATTGGGTTTTGGATGCATTAAAGAGGCAGGGCTGACCGAATGTAGATCAATAGGATGTGGATTTTTGAGGAACACATCAAAGTCAAGGTTGCTTAGTTTTAGGGTCTAAGTATCTAGATGACTGGCATTGATATTCATTGAGCAGGGTAGTTCTGATAGAAGTAGGTTTTGGGGTAAAAATCAAGGATTCATTTCTGAGCATATTAAAATTGAGATGACTTAGAAATGCAAGGAGAAATGTTGATTTAAAAGTTTGAATTTTGAATCTCAAGTTCAAGGAAACAAAGTTGGAGACATGGATGTAAGATTGTAGCTAGGTGGGTTCATCAGGAGTCACATTCTGAAATTCATTGTGAGAAGGTTATCCCAGAGTGCTCTCAGATCAAGAGCTGTGACAAGAAGGAGAAAGAAAGATTGGGCAGAAGGAGAAACTGATCTATAATTCAAGACCAACAGGGAAGTTCTGAAAATGAAATGAGCTTCCACAAGTCTTCTGAGTTCAAGGAGAGGATGTCCTCCAAAGCCTCTCACTTGAGTTCATCATTAACTGCCAGTGGTGCCTCAAAAAGGTTCTTACCTTGGCAAGATGCCTCTCTTCTGGTGAGGCAGTCCCAAGAGGTGGCTGATAACTTATGGCTATTTTGGGGGCAGCTCTGCCAGCAGCGGGCATGATAACTCCTTTGTTCCTAAAGAAGGATCTGAGTAGCACATCACAACATTCCACCTCCATGTCCCAAAGAAAGTGATATTTAGAGATGGAAGTGGAACGAAATTATCTTTAGAAAGTAGGGATAGAAAAGCAAAGAAAGCTGAGGACAAAAGTCACAGATGATATCTTACAACTATGTGACATAGCAAAACAACTGCTCTAGTTCCTCCCTTCTATAATTAAAGACAAAATTAAAGTACCAGCTCCTGGTAAGTTTTCAAATTTCCTAAATTCATGGCAAACAAACAAGTCTTTGTAACATCTACTTGCTTCCCTGAGCAGACAGTATAAAACGTGTGTGTGTGTGTGTGTCTGTGTGTGTGTGTGTGTACATATATAATCTGCTTGTTCTTCTTGGCATGTATAATTTGAAAAACTTAAAGAATCAAAAGTGGCTTATTGGTTTTTTTTGTAATAGAAATAAGTATCACGTCTAAAGAAACTACAGGGAAAAAATGCACTCTGACGAAAGCAATGTGTGGGTAGCCTATGACATTCAATTCTACATCAGCAAAGCCCCTCCTTTTACATTTCTTTCCACCTAGTAGGAAAGAAGCTGTAGCCCCCACCTTAGGTCATTCAGCAGCTCCTGCAGAAGGAAGGTCACTGGGTTTTTTTTGTTGTTGTTTTTTGTTTTTTGGTTTTTTTTTCCATTCCAGTCATCTCTCTTTGCACACCTACAATCTCATTTTTATCATTCTCCAGATTTATGTGCCTACATGCCTGACAACATCTGGACTTCTTGCTCAGATAACGTGTCATACCAATCACAAAATCAACCAAACCCAGCATTATGCGGAACCCTTAATACTGTCACTCCCCTTTTGGAGGTCAAATAGTCAATTATAGGCCTCCTGGAGGGGTTCAAGCCACAATCACAGGGGGTGGTTCTCCTGAGTATCCCATGCCCACAGTTAATGGAGTGCTGAGGTGGTTAAAGCTGTGGCTTTGGTACTCAGTAATAAACACGGGAGAGCAGATTGTCTGTTGAGGGCTTCAGTATTATTCCACAAGGTTTAAAAGGAGTACTTGAGAAAAACCAATGTCAGAAACAGACCACAAGGATTCCATCCATGCTTGTGGATTTCTGCAGTAGCATGCGTGAGGCAAAAGATACTTTAAAAATGAAATTTAATAGGCATAGTTAAAATAAAACTCTAAAACAGTGATAGAATTTAGATTCTTAAAATGGATGTAAAAATAATGCCTTATTCATTTACATTCCCTTTAAATAATAAAGAGAACTTCTAGATTTTAGGAACCAGTTAAATTTCAAGAAATGTGTTTTTATGCAAATTTGTCTCATTATCGTTTGTCATATGAGTTCCTTTCCTGACCTTCTAATTCATGGTGATGCTCTACCACAGATTTGAGAATTCTTGCCCTTACTGCCACAGCCCTGCTCCCTCACTTGTACCTACAGTGAGAGCCAGGCTCCAAAGATGGCCTCAGACAAGCCCACCCTTTGGTACACATTCATACCCCTCTTCCTTGGCCTCTGGACTGAGTTCCTGTCCCCTTTGACCAGGAGACAACAACCCTAGCAGCACTTCAGGAATTCTAAGAGCAGGTGTTAAGAACACCTGGTGATTTATCCCTCTTGCATGAGCTTTTGGGGCTCCTCGGCAGTCACGTGAGCAGTCCAGCTACCCTGCTGGAGAGATCACATGAAGAGGAAAGGCCCTGGGATGAGCTGGAGCCCAAAAAGAGACGCCCAGCTGTCTCAGAGTGCAGGTGGGGCCCCCAGAGGACGCCAAACTCCAACTGAGTACAGCCTCACGAGAAATCCCAAGTACGACTAGCAGAACTGCTCTGCAGAGCCCAGCAGACACACAGGACCATGAGAGGCAATACAAAGGTTTTATAGTTTAATTATACCTACTGTGACCGAGAATATGGATTAAGACACACTTTCTTGCTGGGCGCTGTGGCTCATGCCTGTAATCCCAGCACTCTGGGAGGCTGAGGCGGGCAGATCACGAGGTCAGGAGATGGAGACCACCCTGGCTAACACGGTGAAACCCCATCTCTACTAAAAATACAAAACAAAGTAGCCAGGCCTGGTGTTGGGCGCCTGTAGTCCCAGCTACTCGGGAGGCTGAGGCAGGAGAATGGCGTGAACCCAGGAGACGAAGCTTGCAGTGAGCCCAGATTGCCCCATTGCACTCCAGCCTGGGCGACAGAGCGAGACTCCGTCTCAAACAACAACAACAACAACACACACACACACACACTTTCTTACACTGTTGGTGGGAGAGTAAATCTTTAACAATTTTCATGGATGGTAATTTGGCCCCATCTTTTGGAATTTTTAAATAAATGTAACTTTGAGCCATACAGAATGCTAGGCATTTACTTAAAGATGCGTTCTCCAAAGGCCTATAAGACATTCATTTGGCCAATATACATTGAGGTCATCATGTGCAAGACACTTTTCCAGGTCCTGTGACACAGCGATTAATTTAAGAAGGGGATGAGGGGCTTATTTCAGAGACAATATGTCCTAGCAAGAAGACACAGACTACAAATAAATAAAGGCAACACTGAAAAATATAAATCAGAAAACCATTAATCAAATTAGGATAAATGCTCTCCTGAAAACAGAGATTTGATACCAATTGATGGTGGTTACTTTCGATGGGTGGGCTTTGAAGTCAGGAGAAGGGCTTTTATTTTTAAGTGCTGTAAAAAGCCACTGGCAGGTTTTAAGTAAAAGAATGATATGATTTTACCTCTTTTAAAATATGTCTCTGGATGCCGTGTGGGGAATGGATTATAGGAGAAAAAAGGGGGTAACCAGGGATACTAGTCAGGAGGCTAAATCAGGAGTCCCGTGAGAAATGCTGGTGGCTTGCACTAGGATGATGGTGGAGGAGGCAGGGGAAGCTGCTTGAATTTAGAAGTTACTGTGAAAGTAACTAAGCTGTTGTATTGGTCTGTTCTCACACTGCCGATAAAAGCATACCCAATATTGGGTAATTGATTAAGGAAAGAGGCTTAAGGGACTCACAGTTCCACATGGCTGGAGAGGTCTCACAATCATGGTGGCAGGCAAAGGAGAAGCAAAGGCATGTCTTACATGGCAGCAGGCAAGAGAGCATGTGCAGGGGAACTCCCATTATAAAACCACCAGATTTTGTGAGATTTATTCACTATCACAAGAACAGCAAAGGAAAGACCCTCCCCCATGATTCAATTACCTTCCACTGGGTCCCTCCAAGTACGTGAGAATTATGGGAGCTACAATTCAAAATGAGATTTGGGTGGGGACACAGCCAAAGCATATCAGGTGTATATACAGGCAATATGGCCTGAAGTTTTATAATAGAAGTGAGGAGAAAAAAAATATAAATGTGGTCAAAATAAAATGGAGAGGTAAATATAAAATGATCCTAAAGAGATATGGAGAAAATGAGGATGAGAAAGTGATTAGTGACAGCAAAGCTTTCAAGCAAATAAATAGTAAGAAGGGAAGCAATGGCTAGAAGTTCTGTGTATTGCAGGAGATAGAAAAAGCATTTTGGGGAGGTCATTGGTGACCTTCAGAAAAAGAGCTTCAATAGAGATGTGAGAAAAGAGTTAACGATTTGCAAAGGGCTAAAGAGTACCTGGAAGTGAATACCTGGAGCCAGCAAGATTGTTCTCTCAATAAGTTTATCTGTTGAACAGAAAAAAAACTGTGTGTCATTGACTTGAGGGTCAAGCATATTGATGCAAGTTCATATCACATCATATCATATTGTTGCTGTTTGCTGTTGTTACGTTTGCAAGAATGCCATTTTATGTGTAAAGCTGTGGGAGAGTAGCATATTGGCAAATTAGAAATCAAAAAAGGTCGAGATTAAAAATATGGCAATGTGGCTGGGCGCGGTGGCTCAAGCCTGTAATCCCAGCACTTTGGGAGGCCGAGACGGGCGGATCACGAGGTCAGGAGATCGAGACCATCCTGGCTAACACGG
>NW_012102399.1:3181303-3201615 GCF_000951045.1 Mandrillus leucophaeus
ATAGATAGATAGATAGATAGATAGATAGATAGATAGATAGATAGCAATGTCCTGGAGAAGATGGTAAATGCAGAGATTGAAAGCAAGTACAGTAGGAAGAATAAATGAGGAAAGCAGAGAAGATTCCTGAGTGTTAGAAACAGAAAGTTGTAACAGTAGAGAAGCAATTCAAAGAAGGCCAGGAAATACACTGAGAATAAAAAGGGTAAAAGTGAATTTGATTTCTTGAGAAAACCAGGAGATACTTAGAAGGTTCACTATGATGCTGGTAACAGGATATCTACCAGAGATCTTCAGCAAAGCCTTGTGGTGGATCAACATCAATTACAGATGCAAAGTCCAGGAAGTTGCTGGAGTGGAAGGAAAGAACAAAAGAAAAGTTGAGGCCTGGTGGGGTGGCTCACGCCTGTAATCCCAGCACTTTCACAGGCTGAAGTGGGCGGATCACCTGAGGTCAGGAGTTCGACACCAGCTGGCCAACATGGTGAAATTCCATCTCTACTAAAAATATAAAAAATTAGCTGGGCATGGTGGTGGGCACCTGTAATCCCAGCTACTTGGGAGGCTGAGGCAGGAGAATCCCTTGAAACCTGGAGGTGGAGGTTGCAGTGAGCCGAGATTGCGCCATTACACTCCAGCCTGAGCAACAAGAGGAAAATTCTGTCTCAAAAAATAATAATAATAATAAATAAGGAAAAGAAAGAAAAAGAAAAAGTTGATAAGATGTAGGATGGAAACGACAAACTGAAGGAACAAGAAAGATTCAAGTAAGATAAATAAGGTTCCTGAATATCATTTTGTTTTATATATTTGAGTCAGTTTTTGGAATCAGAGCCTTTCCATGCTGAGAAAATCTACTACTAAATCCTCAAATGATTTGCCTTAGACTGTCACTAAATCCCTTGTTCTGGAGAATCTTTTCTTTCTTTTTTTAAAATTTCAATCACTTTTGGGGTACAAGTGGTTTTTGGTTACATGGACGATAGTGGTGAATTCCGAGATTTTAGCGCACTTGTCATCTGAGTAGTGTGCATTGTACCCAATACATAGTTTTTTTTATCATACACCGCCTTCCCACTCTCTCCATTCTGCATATCCAAAGTTCATTATTCCACTCTGCATGCCTTTGCCTACTCAAAGCTTAACTCCCACTTGCAAGTGAGAACATACAGTATTTGGTTTTCCATTCCTGAATTACTTCACTTAGAATAATGGCCTCCAGCTCCACTGGAGGATCGTTTCTTTCTCATCACCAACACAGTTAGCCAATTTTTCACGGTGGAATATGGAAAAGGAAATAATTTTTTCTTGAGTGTTAAAGAGATCCCTGAGGTTTAATCACTATTACTTGAGCCCTGGCTCTAAGAGAAGTAAGTGCAGTGAGTGCATCCAAACTAGTGAACACACGATTTCCAATATGAACACTCAGAGGTAAATGCTACTTACCTTTTCTATATGCTTCCCCAAATTTTCAAAGAACACTCAATACATTAGGTAAGATCAAGTTCACCAGATTATTCTTAGCCTCCTGAGATTCTGTAACTTTTGTAAAGCTAGAATTATTTACTTCATGAGAATTAGGAAGCCCTATTAGCAGTGTTTATAAACGAGCAGTATGGGATTTACTTTTGAACAAATAGTTTTGAAAGACAGGGAAAACAGACCTGCAAGTGACTTATCTTTTCTCTCCTTTGCTAAGCTAACTATCTCAAGCTGATCCATACTTGCAACCTGGCTCAGCCAATATTCTCTAAGAGCAACTATGAATTCTATTTTAGTTTTAATATCCATAGACTTGCAAATTTGGGATAGGTAAAAACTACAGCAAAGGATTCAAAACATGGTGTTCTTAAACAAGTCACAGACCTCCTTTTAATTTCCCTGGTGTGTATATCAAAGAATCAAAGTCAGAGAATTATTATCCAGTGTAACCCAATAAACGTTGTCATTACTCCAACTGTGGCATGATGCTCTTTTTTTCCCCTGGGCAAAATAAGTTAGTGTAATTTACATCTTCTGTTCACTTTCACTTTTTCTAAGAATTTATTCATCATATTGGTACTTCATATTACCAATACTCTTTATGAATAAGTAATGCTAATGAACTTCTGGATTTTATAATCAACAAACATAGATTATCTTATTTTACAGTTTATTAATTCAAGATTAAAATAAGATGCAATTTTGTGTTGCTATATAATCTTGGTTATCACGTTGGGGACTAGCATAATAAAAGTATGATACTATCATGCATCTTTAAAAAGTATCTTTTTTTGAAACACTATATAACATACAAAATCACAAAATTATACCTGAAACACACACACACACAAATGAGTCATTTCTAGGAGAAAAATGTATTTTCAATGCCTTCTCCTCATTTTTACACCAACTGCTTAGGAATCAAAAGTGTCCACATAAGCCCCTCCTATCATTAAAGAAAATTGTTATAATAAGCTCACTCTTACTAAGATGTTAAGGTGTTTTCCACCCTATAAGTGGAAACAGAAAAATTATTAACTTAAATAGCAATTATCCTTGGACATGGAAAATAGTCTGGCTCTTCTTAGGCCCTCAAATTATACCTTACAAAATGCAACTTCTTTTTTTTTTCTTTTTTTTTCTTTTATTTTGAGTTCTGGAATACATATGCAGAATGTGCAGGTTTGTGGCATAGGTATACATGTACCATGTCAACCCGTCATCTAGGTTTGAAGCCCCGCATGCTCTAGGTAATTGTACTAATGCTATCCCTCCCCTTGCCCCCGACCCCTTAACAGGCCCTGGTGTGTGATGTTCCCCTCCCTGTATCCATGTGTTCTCATTGGAATACTACTTCTTATGCAGAAGGCTGGATCCTCTCTTCTTCTAGAGGCTGAAATTTTATAATGTCCTTGGAATATATAAATAGGCAAATATTCAATGAGCATATTTATAAAAGTGAACTGATGCCTGTGGTTGACATTATTGTGAGAGAGAAAATGACTATTCCAGTCAACTTCTAAGCCATTGAAAAAGCCTTTGATATTATAATCTAGATTCTCAGAGCCCTGCGTTCAAGGAATTCTTGTTTCAAAACCATGATACTCTCATAATGCTTGATTTGCTGTGAGAAAATGGCTTGTTTTGCTTTGAATGAATTGGAATAAGTATGCCTAAAGGTAGGGTAAAAGTTTTGACCTATGTATTTTAGAGTTATATCCATTTAGTGCTATGATAGATAAACCTATATTTTTGTCACTGGTAATATTTGCCGATTTTTTTTTCTTACAATTAGTCTCGTCTAGGTATATCATTTTTCAATAATTAGCAATTAATCAAACATAGTGATTTGAATGATAGTAGCTCCCATACAACATAGGGATACTTTGAGTCTATTTTTCTTTCAAGGGGACATAAAAATATACCTAGCTCTGTTTCTCAGTCACAAGCTCAAACCTTGTCACCTGCATCCTATTTCCCCTTGCTTTTTCTTGGTTCAGATTAACACCATTGCATGGGTGATTGAACTTTAAATTCTGAGCCAAACATAATACAACATGTGGAATAAATCATTATTCTTTACAAAATTCCACATAAAAATGAGAATCCTCAGAATGTCACGCCTCAGAAATGTACAATGAACCTCTTGTACAGCCATGCCCAGTGGCCCTGGATGTCTCTTTTTTAGATTTATGTTTAATGTTAAAAAAAGGACCAGGCCAGGTGCGGTGACTCACGCCTGTAATCCCAGCACTTTGGGAGGCTAAGGTGGGCGGGTCACATGGTCAGGAGTTCAAGACCAGCCTGGCCAACATCGTGAAACCCCGTCTCTACTAAAAATACAAAAATTAGCTGGGTCTGGTAGCACGTGCCTGTAATCCCAGCTACCTGGGAGGGTGAGGCAGGAGAATCACTTGAACCTGGGAGGCAGAGGTTTCAGTGAGCCAAGACCATACCATAAGCACCCCAGACTGGGCAACAGAGTGAGACTCCATCTCGGAAAAAAAAAAAAAAAGAAGAAGAAGCTAAGCTAGCATCCAGTCCAAGTTTTTTCATGTCACCAGGTAATCAGGGCAGCCCAGCTGGTTACTGACAAAGCCAGGGCTGGAAGTCAGGCCCTGTTTTGCTTGCTGTTCTTTCAGTGCTAGTTATTATCTCCCTTTTAAGGGTTTTCTAAACTCCAGTTGCTGACAGAGCAGATTTTTGTCTAAATCCTACATCAGAATTATATATTATTTAAAATTATTATTTATTATCTCCTCTGTCTTCTCCAGGCAAAATAAAGCTTATTCCAACTGTTATCAGGTTTTCATCGGATCTCCTCCAAGTTCCCCAAGTCTGTTATTTTTTTTTTAACATAAAGCCTTTTATAAGATCAGCGTGTATGAAAGCAAAGATTACTTTTTTATGGAATATTTCAGGGCTCTTAGGAAGATAAAGAGAGTGACTATATTTGAAATAATACAATAAACTATCTCCAAAGGCACATCCCCTGAATGCTCATGTAATTGATGATGTTGTTGTTTTCTCAAAATCCAGACAGATTAGACAAAATTTTGAACTTTGAAAGTCCTCTACACCCTTTCCAATCTTGGCATCCTAAATTAAAAATCTGAAACATTTCAATTCTTGAAAAGAGAAACAAGTCATATTTTATTTTCCAAGGAACATACTGGCAAAAATATTTTACTGGAAATTTTCTTTCAACTGGTGAATCCTGGAGTCTGTGTTTAGCACACTGAAGCCTGAACCACCCAAATTTCCACCTGTTTACACACCTCCCTCTTGTGCAGAAACCTGGCTGCCTCAACCACAGATGATTGCACCAGTTAGCCTGGTCATAGGTTTGAGTGGTCAGTGACCTAGTTCAAAAAATGAGCTGGGCCAAACAGAGTCTTCTTTCAGGAATTTGAAACTAAAGAGTCTAAGTCAGACTGCTAGGGCAGCTGAGTTGACAAACAATAAAGTAAACTCAGTTCAGGGCCACTATGGGTCATTTGAAGCTGAATTTATAAGGTCAGTAATAAGCAAAGTGAGGAAAAATGGTTCAGGTGAGCCGAGAAAAGCCATGAGCAAAACTTCATGAGAAACATCAGTCATTAGCCATTTCTAGTGGCTTCCCAATTCCATTTGCCATGATGCTCTGTTGTGCAGATGCTCATGTATAGAACCATACTCAGGTGCATGGATTTCTTCATGTCCCTGTATACTTGTAGAATAATCATTTCTTAAACTAATCTATGCATATCTCTGTTTCTTATAACCAAAAGAACACTAACTGAAACAAAACAAAAAACAAAAGTTGTGCCATTCCTCATATTAAAATAGAAGAAAATATGAATAACTTTAGACTGTCCTAAGTACATTAATAATATATTTAGCTTGGTTCAAAATTGAGAAATTAGAACAATTCAATTACCTGTAAGTTCTATAAAGAGGAAGTTCATAAATAGAAAACACTTCCTATCAGAAAAGCACATGGTTGGCCGGCAATGGACACTCACATCTGTAGTCCCAGCATTTTGGGAGGCCAAAGTGGCAGGATCCCTTGAAGCCAGGAGTTTGAGAATAGCCTGGGCAACATAGTGAGATCCCATCTGTACAAAATATTCTTTCTAAAAGTTAGCCAGGTGCAATGGTATGTGCCTGTAATCCTAGCTGCTTGGCAGGCTGAGGTGAGAGAATCACTTGAGCCCAGGAGTTCAAGGCTACAGTGAGCTGTGATTATGTCATTGCCCCCCAGTTTGAGCAAAAACATGAGACTCTATCTCTAAAATAAAAAATAAGCATGTAGGAAACATGACCTTAGAGTCAAAACATGGTAGAAATTTGAAAAGTTTTGTTTCAACTATACACGTTATTTTTATATTTTAGGATACAAAACATAAGAAATTTTCACTTGTTTTTCAAATTTGTGAGTCTCAATAACTATGTATTCCATCTGTTTCTGATTTACTCATCGAAGCGCTGTTTTGTAAAAATTATTTGTTGTCCAAGAAGTCCGTTGAGTCTTCTTTATGAGCATATTTAGCCTTCTTAGAAACAGGTTTATTGTCCAAGGACAAGTGAGCTTGTACAACAAAACATTCAAATTTGGATAGAAACAGAAAAAAGTTCAGGTTAGTTTCTTTGGGGAAAAAGAAAACAGTGCGCATAACTTTTAGACACTAGTCCTGATAAAATTGTGTTAGATAAATCTCTTCATGTTTTCTCAGTCTCTCAGGAGAGAAGCTCATTTGGGTAAGTATGAAAGAATTTATTAAGTTGTTTCAAATAAAGCTTCCTTCATCAAAATTGTGAAGATAAGTAAAAGCCCATATTCTCCAGTTAAAACAACTTGCATACTTTGTCCAGTGGCCTTCTTGATGCAAACGTGTATGCCAATAAAATAAGATGCTCTACAGAGGATCCGTTTGCCTTTAATCACATTAAGTGCTTAGAGAAATTGATAATTTGAAAAAAAAATAAAGATATATTTATTGAGCACCTACTGTGTGTCAGGCATTATTCCACAAACTCAAGGAACATCAACAGGGCCAGGCACAGTGGCTCTCACTTGTAATCCCAGCACTTTGGGAAGCTGAGGTGGGCAGATCACTTGAGGTCAGGAGTTCGAGACCAGCCTAGCCAACATGATGAAACCTCCTATCTACTAAAAATACAAAAATTAGCCAGGTATGGTGATGGGCACATCCCAGCTACTCTGGAGGCTGAGGTAGGAGAACTGCTTGAACCTGGGAGGTGGAAGTTGCAGCGAGCCAAGATCACGCCATTGCACTCCAGCCTGGGCAACAGAGAGAGACTGCATCTGAAAAAAAAGAGAGAGAGAGAGAGAGAGAAACATCAGTAAGCAAAGCAGACAAGACAAGAATCTCTGCCCTTGTGGAGCATACATTCTCAGGAAAGACAGACAATAAATATAATAAAAAGCAAATTCTACAGTACATTAAAAGGTGCTATGTGTTAATGAAAAAAGTCAAGGCAGAGGAAGGGAGTGTTGGCAGATGGAGATGCAATTCTAAATACAAGCTTCATTCTGTGTGGTCTCATTGAGAAGATTAAAGACAAAGATGAAAGGGAGTAAGTATATAGGTATTTGAAAAAGGGTACTCGAAAGGGAAGAAATAGCCAGAGCTAAGACCCTCAGGCAAGAATCCACCTAGTGCGTTCAGGAAATAACATGACTGGAGTAGGAAAACTGAGAGAATTACTATGTAAGCCAAAAAGAGAACCAGGGATAGAGGTTCACAGGTCATGGAGTTTCTCAAACTTTAATGAACATGTGAATCACCTCCAGATCTTGTGAAAATGCAGATTCTGATTCCGTGGGCGATATGGTTTGGCTGTATCCCCACCCAAATCTCACTTTGAATTGTAATTCCCACAATTCCTATGTGTTGTGGGAGGGACCCGGTGGGAAGTAATTGAATCATGGGGGCAGGTGTTTCTCTTGCTGTCCTCATGATAGTGAAAAGTCTCACAAGACCTGATGGTTTTATAAAGGGAAGTTTCCCTGGGCAAGATCTCCTCTCCTGTCTGCTGCCATGTGAGACATACCTTTCACCTTCCATCGTGACTGTGAGGCGTCCCCAGCCATGTGGAGTTGTGAGTCCATTAAACCTCTTTCTTTTGTAAATTGCCCACTCTCAGATTTGTCTTTATCAGCAGTGTGAAAATGGATTAAAACAGTGGGTCTAGGATGGGTCTGGAGATTTGGCATTTCTAATAGACTCCAGGGCAGTGCTGATGCTGCCAGTCCATGGACCGCTCTTTGAGTAGCAGGCTTGCAGGCCATAAAAAAGAAAGGTGGCTTTTACTGTGTGAGGAATGAAGAGTCACTGAAAAGTTATAGAGGAATGATGAAGTGGTCTATTGTAATAAACAAAACTCTAAACTTCAATTACAGATGACTTTCTCCTCTCCCCACCCCCACTCCCCAGACTTGTGCTGCTGCAGTGAGAAGCTGGCAACTGTGGAAAGAGAGTGCTTGGATTGTTTTATATTTATTCTGATAGCTCTTTCCTGCCCACCACTTCCAGCTGTGGCTAGGGGAAAAGAAGATGAGAAGAAGGCAGCAGCATAGAAAGGGTAACCAGTGTCTGGGTAATGAGCACTCTCCTTGTATGCTGCAATGTTTGTACGGAATTTGCAGACTTGCATCTTTGCAGTACCTATAGATGAGCACAAAGGCACTCATGTCCTCCTCCCCTACTTATTCTGTTCTATGAAGGAAGGAAAATGTTACTTTATGTTTCTGTCTTCAGCTGGCACTACTTTTCTCTAGGATTATCAGGTGTTTAGTACTGACTCCCTTCTTGACTGTCCCTAAAGATTCCTTCTTTAGCCCCTGAAAAGCTACAAATACTTCCTTGACTTGGGTAAATGTATCTTTCCACCATTTGCTTATAACTTCTCCCTCAGCTCAGAAGTGGACAGTCCTCTCTGGTACAGTCACCTGGTCTCTCCAGGATACCCTCTTGAGCAGGATCAAAGACAATCTCCTGGTTCAACTCTATCACATGGCCTTGTGTTAGTCCATTTTCACACAGCTGATAAAGACATACACAAGACTGGCAATAAAAAATGGTTTAATTGGACTTACAGTTTCACATCTCTGGGGAGGCCTCAGAATCATGACAGGAGGCAAGAGGTACTTCTTACATGGCAGTAGCAAGAGAAAATGAGCAAGAAGCTAAAGAGGAAACCCATGATAAACCCATCAGATCTCATGAGACTTATTCACTATCAGAAGAATAGTACAGGAAAGACTGGCCCCCATGATTCAATTACCTCATGCTGGGTCCCTCCCACAACACAGAGGAATTCTGGGAGATACAATTCAAGTAAAGATTTGGGTGGGGACACAGCCAAACCATATCATTCCGCCCCTGGCCCCTCCAACTCTCATGTCCTCACATTTCAAAACCAATCATGCCTTGTATATTTAGAAAACCCCATCATCTCAGCCCAAAATCTCCTTAAGCTGATAAACAACTTCAGCAAAGTCTCAGGATACAAAATTAACGTGCAAAAATCACAAGCATTCTTATACACCAGTAACAGACAAACAGAGAGCCAAATCATGAATGAACTTCCATTCACAACTGCTTCAAAGCTGTCTCTTATACACATCTAGATGTGTATAAGAGACAGGTGCAGCACACCAACATGGCACAGGTATACATATGTAACAAACCTGCACGTTGTGCACATGTACCCTAGAACTTAAAATATAATAATAATAAAAAAATTAAAAAAAAAAAACAATCATGCCTTCCCAACAGTCCCCCAGAGTCGTAACTCATTTCAGCATTAACCCAAAAGTCCACAGTCCAAAGTCTCATCTGAGACAAGGCAAGTCTCTTCTGCCTATGACCCTGCAAAATCAAAAGCAAGTTTGTTACTTCCTAGATACAAGGAAGATACAGGTATTGGATAAATACAGCCATTCCAAATGGGAGAGATTGGACAAAACAAAGGGGTTACAGGGCCCATACAAGTTCAAAATCCAGTGGGGTAGTCAAATTTTAAGCTCCAAAATGATCTCATTTGACTCCATGTCTCACATCCAGGTCATGCTGATGCAAGAGAAAGGTTCCTATAGTCTTGGTCAGCTCTGCTCCTGTGGTTTTGCAGGGTATAGCCCCCCTCCTGGCTGCTTTCACAGGCTGACGTTGAGTGTCTGTGGCTTTTCCAGGTGCACAGTGCAAGGTGTCAGTGGATCTACTATTCTGGGGTCTGAAGGACCATGGCCCTCTTCTCACAGCTTCACTGGATGATGCCCTAGTAGGGATTCTGTGTGTGGGGGGTGGTGGGGAGGGGGGTGCTCCAACTCCACATTTTCCTTCTGCACTGCCCTAGAAGAGGTTCTCCATAAGGGCCCCACGCCTGCAGCAAACTTTTGCCTGGGCATCCAAACATTTCCATACATCTGAAATCTAGGTGGAGATTCTGAAACCTCAATTCTTGACTTCAGCACATGCACAGTCTCAACATCATGTGGAAGCTGCCAAGGTTTAGGGCTTGCATCCTCTGAAACCATGGACCGAGCTATACCTTGGCCCCTTTTAGCAATGGCCAGAGCAGGTGGGACATAGGGCACCAAGTCCCTAGGCTGCACACAGCCTGGGGACCCTAGACCAGGCCCCGAAAACCATTTTTATCTCCTAGGCTTCTGGGTCCATGATAGGAGGGACTGCCATGAAGACCTATGACATGCCCTGGAGACTTTTTTTCCATTGTCTTGTGGATTAACATTCGGCTCCTTGTTACTTATGCAAATTGCTACAGTCAGCTTGAATTTCTCCTCAAAAAATGGGTTTTGTTGAGGGAAGTCAGGGACCCCAAATGGAGGGACTGGCTGAAGCCACAGCAGAATATAAATTGTGAGGATTTCATGGACATTTATTAGTTCCCCAAATTAATACTTTTATAATGTCTTAGCTTGTCTTTACTGCAATCTCTGAACATAAATTGTGAAGATTTCATGGACACTTATCACTTCCCCAATCAATACCCTTGTGATTTCCTCTGCCTGTCTTTACTTTAATCTCTTAATCCCGTCGTGTTTGTAAGCTGAGGAGGATGAATGTCACCTCAGAACCCTGTGATGATTGTGCTAACTGCACAAATTGTTTGTAGAGCATGTGTGTTTGAACAATATGAAATCTGGGCACCTTGAAAAAAGAACAGGATAACAGCAATCTTCACGGAACAAAGGAGCTAAGACTTGGAGTCTGACTGCTGGTGAGCCAGATGGAGAGCCATATTTCTCTTCTTTCAAAGGCAAATAGGAGAAATATCACTGAATTCTTTTTCTCAACAAGGAACATCCCTGAGAAAGAGAATGCGCCCTGAGGGTAGGTCTATAGATGGCCCCCTTGAGGTGGCCGCCTTTTATGGTCTAAGCCAAAGGGATGAAATAAGCCCTGATCTCCTGTAGCGCTCCCAGGCTTATTAGGACGAGGAAATTCCCACCTAATAAATTTTGGTCAGACAGGTTATCTGCTCTCAAACCCTGTCTCCTGATAAGATGTTATCAATGACAGTACGTGCCCAAAACTTCATTAGCAATTTTAATTTCACCCCATCCTCTGGTCCTGTGATCTCGCCCTGCCTCTACTTGCTTTGTGATATTTTATTACCTTGTGAAGTATATGATCTCTGTGACCCACACCCTATTCGTGCACTCCCTCCCATTTTGAAAATCACTAATAAAAATTTGCTGGTTTTACGGCTCAGGGAGCATCACGGAACCTGCCAACATGTGATGTCTCCCCAGGACACCCAACTTTAAAATTTCTCTCTTTTGTATTCTTTCCCTTTATTTCTCAAACCAGCTGAGATACTTAGGGAATAGAAAAGAACCCACTTTAACCATCAGGGGCAGGTTCTCCCAATAGGGTTTTTCTTTTCTATTGCATCATCAGGCTGTAAATTTCCCAAACTTCTATGCTCTGTTTTTCTTTTAAAATGGAGTGCTTTTAACAGCACCAAAGTCACCTCTTGAATGCTCTACTGCTTAGAAATTTCTTTCACCAGATACCCTAAATCATCTCTCTCAAGCTCAAAGTTCCACAGATCTCTAGGGCAGGGGCAAAATGTCACCAGTTTCTTTGCTAAAACATAGCAAGAGCCACCTTTGCTCCAGTTCCCAACAAGTTCCTAATCTCCATCTGAGACCTTCTCAGCCTGGGCCTTATTTTCCATATTGCTATCAGGCTTTTGGTAAAAGCCATTCAACCAGTCTCTAGGAAGTTCCAAACTTTCCCACATTTTTCTGTCTTCTTCTAAGCCCTCCAAACTGTTTGACCTCTGCCTGTTACCCAGTTCCAAAGTTGCTTTTACATTTTCAGGTATCTGCTCAGAAACACCCTACTCCTGATACCAATTTACTATATTAGCCCATTTTCACACTGCTAATAAAGACATACTCAAGACTGGGAAGAAAAATGGTTTAATTGAACTTAAAGCTCCACATGGCTGGGGAGGCCTCAGAATCATGGCAGGAGGCAAAGGGTACTCCTTATATGGCAGTTGCAAGAGAAAATGAGCAAGAAGCAAAAAAACCCTTGATAAACCCTCAAATATCATGAGACTTATTCACTATCATGAGAATAGCATGGGAAAGATGTGCCCCCATGATTCAATTTCCTCCTCCTATGTCCCTCCCACAACATGGGGGAATTCAGGGAAATATAATTCAACCTGAGATTTGGGTGGGGATACAGCCAAACCATATCAGCCCTCATCTGATCAATGGAAACACCCATGTATCCTTTGTCTGAGTGCAAACAGTACACCCTGCCTCCTTCCCTCCATAATCTAAGCAGCCAGTCAGTCATAGTCTCCTTTGTACATTTCTCATGAGAACAGGATCAGAATGCCAGCCCACTTAGACCTCAAAACTGAGGGGCACATGCCAAGTTCTCTGAACCTTTTCCTTGAAACTCCTCTCACTGAAGATGAAGAAAAAAGCATATCTCTACTGCTCTTCTGTAGATCCCAAATACAATTTTCTCAGTAGAAATGCTCTCTCCTCCCATAGACTTTCCTAGCAGAGGTAGGGGTATCTACAATTTACAAAAACTGGTCCTGAGGTGCCTCTATTTGCATATGTAAGACGATATTATTGAATGTTTGGCTTCTTTTAGTAGTTAGTGATAAGCAGAGCTCAAATATAACTCCTAACCTGCTGAGAAAACCATTCTGAAAAATCTATTTAAATCAACAATTTCTTAATAATTCTGTATCTGTCATGCCTATTTGAAGCATTTAAAGCATATATTCGTACTGTAGCATTATGGGAATGTACATTATGGGTATGTGTAATTTAATTACTATTTGAATGGGGAATCAAAAAATACTTTATTTTATACTTGCCATTGTATTTACTTCTATTGAAATGTTGCAATTTGTTTCAGACTGAGACCAGTTTCATATGTATTTCATGTAATGATCTGTCCTTCAGGTGTGGTCCCATTGGTTTAAGCACAGCTATTCTGAGTTCAACCTGTGTATACCACTATGTGCTATAAGACATTCAATTCCTACATCAGTTTATCTTTCAATAGAAGCACAGTTAGAACTTTTATTTACATTGCAGGGCATGTCATTTAATCTTTGATTAGCATGACACTAATAAATGGATAAACTCAAGTACTCCCACTGAAATCTCATGGCCAGGGATTAGATTATTATGAAAATGAAAATATAAAGCTTAAAAAAAATTATGTATGTTTGAGAAAAACTAGCATCTCCTCAATGAGTACATCTACAGATTCATTTTGAAACTATTAAACTATCTGGTGAAGTAATAAATCCCGTAACATCAAATAATGAGGCAAATCTCTTGGCAAAATAAACATCAGAAAGCTCAATTTCTGCCCACTTTGCATTATGGTTTGACATGGTGGTGGTAACAGGATAGAATTAAAAGAACACTGGAAAACTTTGCCACTTACAATATATTGGTGAAACTTTCTGTCTTTGGAAAAATGTCTTGCTAATTCTAATATGGCCAGCATTTGTGTTTGTGAAAAGAAGCAAAAGAAAATAGGGAAGAGGGGGGAAAAAGTTTAGGTATAGCTAAAGAGACAGAATAAGGTAAGGATAAATACTCACTATGAATTGTGAATTCTATTAACCAAGTGGAATTTTTTATGCCATGCTTACTAAATTATATGCGGTTCCCTTATTATTTTGAAGCAGCCAATCACTCAGGAATACAATTTAAATTCTGCTAACAGTCCTGTTGCACTTAGCTACCCAGTCTCTCCCAGTTTTAGTTTCTTCTGCTCACTCCATCATCAAAGCATATTTGTTGGTGGCCAATTCACATAAAATTCTGATCTCTACTGGGTAATTTGACAGGAATCTGATATGCACAAGTATGAATAGCCGATTTGACTTTTCAGAAATACATATGTGTTATATGATAAGCACATTTAATGCAGAATACCTTCCCATCTCCACCCACCCCAGAGAAACCTATTCTTAAAATTGTGAGATATCACATTTATATCAAAGGTCATGATATATTTAACCATTAAATCATTTTTCAAGGAATAAGAAACTCTGAGTCAGAATAAGATATATACTATGCTAAAAAAAAAAAAAAGAAGCCCCAAAATCTCAACAATTTGAAGTAATGAATTAGTTCTCATATATGCCAAATGTTCAATGCCAATTTGCAAAGGGATTTGGTCCACATGGTCTTCACTCCAGAGCCTAGACTGATACAGGCTCCCTTTTGAAACATGTTTTCATCATTGCAGAAGCGAGAAAAAGAGACTATCACTGGCTCCACCTAGAAATATTAGTGTCACGTCCACTTATATTTCATTGGCCAGAGTAAGTCGTATGGCCACATTCAACCCTAACAGTGCAAAAGGCAGCATGCCCTCACAGGCAGGACTATCAGACACTTTGAATAAGACAGTCTTAAATACTGACAATCTGGTGCAGGAGACAGTCTGTAGTGTGAAATATTTTAGCAACTAATCAGAGATGACACTCAGGCTATAGTCTATGTTGATATAACTCTTGCTGGAGCCTTTGAGGGGTTCCAATAAATACCAGCCTGTTCCTCATGTGGGTTCTAAGTTGACTGAGAAATATGGCAAGACAGTCAGCAATTGAAACCAAAATATCACCATCATTGCCAATGAATGCCAGAGAGAAGACACAGTTCAGTACAAAAGCCTGGATAGACTTACTACCTTTCCTCCCTCTAATTAAACCCTGAAATAGCCACCCAAGAGAAAGTTTGAGTCCACACTTTGATTTCACATACCGAGGTCTGTGCTTCTCACTGGTTCAGAAAGAGCAGAGTGATCAGACTCAGATCCTGTGTATTTTCACTTAATCTAATTAAGAAATGTGGGCCACTAACAAATGCCTACCAGCAAAGTAGTTTACTCTGTGTTCTTGCAGAGGATAAAAAGGAAGGTCTCTGGCCAAGAATACTAAGCTCCTTTCATATGGAAGAAAAAAATCAGGAGTGGGGAGAAATGATTCCTCCATACCATATACCAACTTGAATTACTACATTTTTGGTTTTTGTCTTCTCTACTAAATTGTAGACTCCTTATAGAACTGCATCTTCCATAGTTTTAAGATTCTTTAATAAAAAGCAAGAAAATATATTGTAAATGTTATACTATTTATGACAAACAAAAACACTCCAAAATCATACATTCATACTCAGTGATGATAGCTACTTTTACTCACAGAAGAATTTCATACAGACTTCTACCATTACCTGTCAAACACATTCATTCACCTTGCAATTTAGTGAAACTCCAAAGAGAAACAAATATTCTTAAAGAGAATACAGGTTTTTGACAATATTCAAAAATTGTCAATAATTTGACAACTTACAATATAAGAGACATCATTAAAACAATCATTAAAAACAATCATTACAGACGATCATCACTAAAAACAATCAGTTCCCAACGGCTATGGTGGCCTTATGTAACACAGAATTGAAAGCATGCTAAGGGAAAAAAATGAGCAAAAAAAAAAAAAAAAAAAAGATTTTATTACTAACTCACTCCAATCACAAAAAGGAAAGAAACACACGTATACACAGATGATTTCCAAGTCCATTAACCAGAAAGGAAACAAAAGCATTTTTATCCAAGATATGAGGGATGACACAGAGTGCAATAAAATAGATTTATGATGAAAGACATTAAAATGGCAGCATTTGAATTATCAAACTGAAACCAACACACTTTAACATTTCACTTTATGAAAAGGAAAATACTTCAGTACAATAAAATCAGGGCTTATATATTCCAAGTCCATGCTGGTGGCTGACCAGACTGAGAGCTGAAATAAAATGTACCCTCATTTTGTCTTTTAGTAGAGAAACATTTTCAGTCACATGTTAACCTGTGACTTAAAACTTCACTAAAAACCTATGAGAATGACCAAAATTCACCAACAAATACTAACTATTGATGAGGGCATGGAAGTACTGGAACTTTCATGCATTTTTGGCAGAATGTAAAATCATCCAGCCACTTGGAAACCAGGTTGGTGGTGTGCCTACCACACCATACTCATCTATTGCACCACCCATTCCTAAGTTTTCACCCCAGAGACATGAAAATATAGGTCCAAAAATGGACATAACAGCATTATTCAAGATAGCTAAACACTGAAAATAAAAACATTAAATTTACATCAACTAATAAATGGATAAAATGATTGTAGTATATCTATACTATTGGAATACTAACTCCCGATAAAAATGAAATGAACAAACTACTGATACACACAACATGACTGAACCTCAAAAAAACTTATGGTAAGTGAAAAAAGTCAAACACAAAAGACTACATACTCTGTATAATTTTATTTATATGAAAGTCCAGAAAAGGCAAACAACATTGAGGAGAAGACAGACTGAAAGGGATGATGAAATTGTCTGCCTTTACCATATCCTGATTGTGGTGGTAGTTACACAATTGCATACAGTTGCAAAAGTTCATCAGACTGTACACTTATATTATTGTGTATAAGTTATATCTTACCAAATCTGGGAGGAAACTTCACTAATATAATAAATATAAAACCACAGATTTAACTGAAGAAATGCTTTAAAATCATAAATGACATTAATTGCCAAGGGATTAGCATTAAATCATATTAAAAATTTCAAATCATATTTCAAATGTGCACACTCAATAGAAGAACACTTTATAGGAATAATAAAAGCAAGCATAATGAAGGTTAGAGTCAAATGTTGGTGAATATCTGGACATTTATATAGATGTAGAGTTCTTTGAAAAAAAATGTAAAATATTACATAAACATTACCAGAACCCAACAACCACCTGAACTTCAATATTTCTTTTCTGTGATGCTCAAACATGCACTTCTCTAAACTCTTCAAACTACCCATGAGAAACATACAGTGAGTAATTCACAGTGACACTAAGTAGGTAAAAGTGTAGATTTTTGACACATAGGCATTTTGTAAACACAAAATATTTTTAAATGAATTGTGAAAGATATTTTGAAAACCAAATGCAGAAAATTGAGGTATTTGTGATATAATCAGAGTGCCTAAGAACAATAAACTTTTATGTGTGCATATATATATATATATGTAGGTATATATGTAAATATATTCATATTCACATTCATGTTTGAAAGACCATGATCAACACGTTTTTATCTCATATCTCTCAGATTTCCTTTTTAGAAATGTCTTCCTCTCTATTCTATTTAATTCATAAATTGCATGATCAAATCTGAGCATTATTTTTTAAACTATTTTAATAGCACTAAATCACACGCACAAAAAATGCAAAACCAAAGGAAGTGGCAAGAAAAAAATGTATCCAAGGCATCATTTTCATAAAATATTTCAGACCATTTACTCACAACTCTACAAAGTGGTTCAAGACACCTGCATCAATGTCTCACACGAGATTTATTTATTTCTTTCTTCTCTTTCTTAAATCTATCAATCAGATTATCAGCATTATCTTTTAAATCACCAAAAATCGAGCTAAGCCGCAAACATCAGTTTACTTCTCTGTGTCTCCTATTCTGATTTTTTTTTTTTTCTGCCTCTGTCTCTGGCTTCTGTCTCCTATTCATATGGGTACTCAGTGACCTCTCTTTCCCAGATAATTTCAAGGATCCAGATGTCCCCGCTACAGTGTACCAGTGTGTGTCCTTTCTTTCCTAAGAGGCCAAGGAAAATTCAATGTTCATGAAAACAGGCCATAGAAAGAAAGGCATAATCAAACCCGCATGTTGACCCAGTGATTGTTTTCCTTATATTATCCATTTTAAACACTTAGATATGATCTATCAGGTACCTAGAGACGATTCAGAAATATTATCTTCCTTGCAGTATTCCTCAGTTCACTCACCCAATGAAATATAACAAAATAAGAAGAAACAAATAATAGTCCAAATGTTTCAGGTTGCTGACTTAGAATCCTAAAAGGTCTATATGATTTTCAATTTCAGTTTTTCAGTTCTAAACAATGTGTTCTTAGGACTAAATGCTTAAAACACTTCATCAATAAATCCGAATGAAAAAATTTATAAGAGAGAAATATTTTCCAGAAACTTACAGCTTGGTTTTCCATTTTTTATTTGTTTATTGCCAAGAAGGAGCTAAATGCAATGCTTTGCATTTGTGTAACATATTACAGTTTGTAATACATCACTTATTTAAGCCTCAAACCACCTTGTAAGAAGAGCCATTTTGTCATCTCCATTTCACAGTTAAAGCAACTGGAGACAGAACCAGAGTCAAATATTGAAAAGCAACATAGCCTTTGCCTAAAACCTGGGTCTTTCTGTCCTCTTGTCCTGCAACCTCTCTGTAATGCCATATCACCTCTTTGCTGAAATACCATGTGTGCATGTGTAAGAGACAGAAAGACCATATATTGCATATATATGCATATATGCAGAAAGGCCTAAGACTAACAGGTTCCTTCAAACTCCATTTAAGGTAAAGATTTGTGAATAAGGTTAGGTGAACTTTCGTGCCTCCTGCACACAGACTAATAAGACATCTGGGTATTGGCCCAATAGCTGGTAGGATTCTGAGGTCCACCACTATTGATTTCTATGATTCGATTATGACCTATTTATTGATTTTATTGATTTATTGATTGATTGATTGATTTATCTGAGACAGGGTCTCACTCTGTTACCTAGACTGAAGTGCAGTGACTTGACCAAAGCTCACTGCAGCCTCTACCTCCCAGGCTCAAGAAATTCTCCCACCTCAGCCTCCTGGGGAACTGGGGATTCAGGAATGTACCACCACACCCAGATAATTTGCTTTATTTTTCATATAGAAAGGGTCTTGCAGGGTTGCCATGTCTGGTATCAAACTCCTGGGCTCAAGTGGTCGATCCACCTGCTTTGGCTCCCCGAAGTATTGGGATTACAGGCATTAGCCATGTTGCCTGAGGCTGATAGTAATTTCTAAATATCCAGTGTTATACGTGAATGCCCACCAGCCTACAGAACATATCTTTTTGTTTCTCCCACAGGTAACTTGAATTACCATGTCCTAAATCGAACTCATCATCTCCTTTCTATCCCACCCTGCATTTGCTCTGTCTATGCCATTACTATCCAGTCAGTTTCCCAAACCATAAAGTTGAGCATCAGTCCCAAGAACACCTTCTCCTTCACTGCTTACATCAAATCAAACACCAGTATGGATTATAACTCCTATCTCTTAAAACTCTCCTCTTTTCTCTACTTTCATATTTAGGTTGCCATCATTTCCTCACCAAGTCACTCTTCATGTCGGAGCCAGAGAAATCTTGTAAAGACTTGAACGAAAGTCTCTTATTTCCTCTACGAAGTCTTCCCTAGATCCCCATTCCTGGGTAAGGGGCCCTCTTCTGTGAATGGAGAAGAGGCATTCTGTACTTCCCTTATCTTGGTATTAATCACACTGTATTTTAGGCACTACTTACCTATTTGTATCCCCACTAGACTCAGTTGCAAAGGGGCAAAGACCCTACCACTCTTAATATTGTATCCCGAGTGATTGGCACAAAGCTTTGCAAATAAGTAGGTGCTCATTAAATATTTGTTGACTATAAACAAAAAAATAAATCGTTTCCTAATAGGGGTCATTGATGAAAAAAAGATCAGGAGGTAATAAAAACCGGGACCTGCTCCACAAGAACCATAGGTTTAGGTTGTAAAAATCATTCAGGATTAAAAGGATGATTTTCTCAGGCAAATCAGATACAGGAAGCTGACCATTAAATGGCACGTTTGGTAACATAGATAAATTTGCGAGATACATGTTGCCCTGATATCAAGCAGTAGGCATGGGTATGATTAATGGAATAGTTCCATGGCTTTGCTCTTTCTAGATAACTCTGCTACCAGTAAACCCATTTGGGCTTTTAAGTTTCAAGTCAATTCATAAGCATCAGCAGTCACTATGTTCCAGGCAAGATCAGATCTCATTAGAAAAGATTTAATCTTCTAGACCCAGCGCCGTGGCTCACGCCTGTAATCCCAGCACTTTGGGAGGCCGAGGCAGGCGGATAACCTGAGGTTGGGAGTTTGTGACTAGCCTGACCAACATAGAGAAACCTCATCTCTACTAAAAATACAAAATTAGCCAGGCGTGGTGGTGCGTGCTTGTAGTTCCTGCTACTCGGGAGGCTGAGGCAGGAGAATCTCTTGAACCCGGGAAGCAGAGGTTGTGGTGAGCCAAGATTGTGCCATTGCACTCCAGCCTGGGTAACAAGAGCGAAACTCCATCTCAAAAAAAAAGAAAGAAAGAAAGAAAGAGAGAGAGAGAGAGAGAGAGA
>NW_012102399.1:3201665-3207585 GCF_000951045.1 Mandrillus leucophaeus
AAAGAAAGAAAGAAAGAAAGAAAGAGAGAAAGAAAGAAAGAAAAAAGAAAGAGAGAGAGAGAAAGAAAGAAAAGAGAGAGAAAGAAAGAAAGAAAGAAAGAAAGAAAGAAAGAAAGAAAGAAAGAAAGAAAGAAAGAAAGAAAGAAAGAAAGAAAGAAAAGATTTAATCTTCTATGAACTTGATGGTGCTTCCTTGACTGGAATTCACATTTTTATTTATCAAGGTCACCTTTTTCCCCAACTTTGAAACTAAATATATGACTATACTTTGATATGTTGAGTGGTAATCCATCTAAATTTTCCACCCCATAGTATGTTTCTTCTTACTTAACTAAACAATGTAAAAATATGCTGAAAATGCAAGTCTAGATGAGAAAAAAACTTCTCATAAATAACTCTTCAGGCTAATCAATTCCAACTTGTTACTTCTATAAATAAAGCATCTAAAATGAAGGGATAGGGCTCCAAGACAAGTAGTTGGTTTCTTTTGGTTTGTTTGTTCACTTTTGTTCTTTATTTTTGATTTTATTTTTGAGCCAGGGTCTTGCTCTCTTGCCCAGGCTAGAGTGCAGTGGCATGATTATAGCTCACGGCAGCCTCAACCTCCTGGGCTCAAATGATACTTCCACCTCAGCCTCCCAAGTAACTGGGACCACAGGAGTGCACCACCATGCCCAGCTAACTTATTTATTTATTTTTTGTAGAGACAGGTTTTACCATGTTGCCCAGGCTGTTCTTGAACTCCTGAGCTCAAGTGATTCACCTGCCTCAGCCCCTCAAAGTGCTGGAATTGTAGGCGTGAGCCACTGTGCCCAGCGACAAGTGATTTTCTACAGGGCACCTATGTTTCACAAAAGGAAAAAACACTAACTACAGTCATGCACCATTTAATGAAAGGGATATTTTCTGAGAAATGCATTTATAGATAATTTTGTCATTATGCGAACATCATAGAGTATACTTTCACAAACCTAGATGGTGTAACCTACTACACTCCGAGGCTAGATGGTGTAGCCTATTGCTCTCAGGCTACAAACCTGTACAGCATGTTACTATACTAATACTGTAGGCAATTGTAACACAATGGTAAGTCTCTGTGTATCCAAACATGTCAGGAAAACAACACAAGGAGAATTACATCTTAGGGGATGTTAAGCACTAAGGATACAAAAGTAAAAAAGAAGCTTACCACCAAGCAATCCCCAGAATGATCTAGTTCTGTGATAAAAGTCTGTTCTAATGAAAGTGTTTTCCTTATAGAAAGAATTTAAAAGGGCTTTTCTCTTATTTTTTTCTTGTTAACTAAAAGAGGCCATTTAAATAATAAAAAGAGTGGTGAATGTCAGTTTGCTCAAGTGTGTTATCTACTGTTTAGTAGCATTAGGGAAGGGTAGGAATTTAAGAGAGCTGTCCATACAGGGGAAACTTTGCTACTTAGCTCTAAAGTTAAAAAAAAAAGCTTCTTATATTTTTTAAATTTTTCTTCTAGATGACATTATCTCATTATTTCAGCTTAGATTAGATTTACTGGGATTATAGTAAATAGTGATGCTTAGAATAATTTGATATTTCTTTCTTTACTAGAGAATAAAACATTTTGGGACTGCAGTCATTGTGCTAGCTGACAGACTTAGAGAAAGGGCTGAAAGGTAAAACCATGAGAACAAAAACATACCTCCGGACTTCTGGAAACACCAGCAAAAACAAATTCCTATTTTCCCTTACCAATCATTTTTTTACTCTGCCTCCTGGAATAGTTCATTCTTTCAAATTTCTAGGTCTTGAAAGAATTTTTTTAAAATTCTACTGAGGTTCAAATTGCTAAGTACACGTGAAGAAGTCCAAGAAACTACATTTACTACTGTGCTTAAGAAAGAAATTATGGAATTCTGAATCAGTTGTTCAGGGCAGAGCTGGTAGTAAAAACCATTACTGAATGTACAAGAATAATTCGCCTTTTGAAGGCAGCCAGGTTGGGAGTGAGCAGATTATTGGATATTCCTACCTGTGGATTCTTTTTGCCCAAGCACTGCTCTGACAAAAGTTTAGAATGCTCCCAGAGAGAGAACAGATATATGTGTCTGTCTGGAAATGTGTAAGGTAAATCATACGAATGTAATTTTGTCAATTGTTGGAGGGAATGCAAGTGCAGAAGGAAGGTGAATGTGATCTGCTACCCATAGGAATCTGGCTAGGTGTATTCAAAACTATTTCTACCTGTCTGATCAAACTCTCCAGTGCTGGTAGCTGGAAATGAAAAGCACAAATAGAATTTGAGGAACAAATGCTACCCACACTGGACATGCAATGAAACCCAAGTAGATGATGGGAACTAAGCTATCTGATGGGAGCATCAGGTTGCTTAACCTGTACAATTTCAGAGACACACTATGGAACACACACAGGGCATGCATTTTTAATAAGTCTATAGTGATCTAGTTAAATGAACTAGATTCACAAATAAGCTTGAAAGACACGGTAACTACTTCTTGGTGGTGCTGCCTTCTGAAGACTGCTGCTTGTATTCAATTGCAATTCCCCAACAGTTAGCAAATATATAAAATGTCACTGATACGTTTTTAAATTTTGTTGCAACCTTAAAATCATTAACAGTAATCTCAGATATACCAACTTCTTAAATCAGTAATGCTGAGAATATCCTCATCAGAGTTGTTGGGAAGCAGTTGTTTGGTTCACTGTTTTTTCTTTAGCATTTACCTGGCACTCGGTACTCAATAAATAATTTGTTCCATGAAATGCCCAAGAGTTAGTATATGTCCCAGTAGGTTAATTACACGTATAAAGCAAGCTTCTCATAATCATCCTAAAGTTCTTCAGGACTTAAAAATGACTTTGGCATAATTCCATCTTCTTGAAGTATCCCAATCCTTGGAAACCGCACACATTAACCACTGTGATCTAAACCTAGCATAATAAATTTGAACTGTGGAATTAGAAAAAAATAGCATTCAAATTCCAATAGCAACTTACCAATCTGCAATCATGAGCAAGTTTAATGACCTTCAGAGCCTTCATATTTAAAATGGAGATAATAAAACCTCCCACATAAATGGGAGGATTAAATAATACAGTATGAATAGAACATATGAAAGGTTCTAAGTACATAGTACACCACCAGTCACCCACACCACCACCACTGCTACCTTTTCTGTCCCTGTACTGCCTCACCAGCAACACTCAATGCCTTCTGGGCCCAGTCATCTCCACAAGGCCCCCATCTTCCTCCCTTGGGCTGAGGCAATGTATCCCACCATTGACCATACCCAAAACATGCCTGTGTTCACCCTCAACATTATTAATGTATGTTTGACTTAAAAACATACTTTAAATAGTTGAATATAACTTACAAGTATCTTATTTTTCTATCACAGTCTGGAAGGGATGAGGATAAATAGGTTCATGTATATTGATGCAGAATTATTCAAAAACAAAGGTATTACATCAGCTTATCTTTTGCTTACCAAAGAAAACCCATGAAATGTTTTCTCGACTTTTGTAATTAAGCATAATACTAAAAAAAAAAAAAAAAGGACGACAATCTATTCTATTTTTCTCTAATCAGTCATATTAATAATACAGGTAATATTCAAGAAGCAAATATATGAATGCAATTTTTATAGTTCATTATAGAGAAAATAATTCATATAAGAAGATAATCAAAGCAAGTGGAAGATCTACTGGACATTTCAGTTCAAAATAACCAAGCAATGATGACTTGAAAGTAGTTTTGCTTTTATTGCTTTAACAGGCTGTCCTGACAGGCTTGGATTCACCAGATAATTATATAACTCATCACATCTTTTTGGCTATATGTACATGGCCACAAATGCACCCAGGATAAATATGAAGAACTTTTAGGTCCCAATAAAGAAAATAAAATCTCTAAGAAATTGGCATTTGGAATATAAAGTTCTTTCTTCTGATAGAATAATAGGAAGTCTGTTTCATTTTCAATAATTCATGAATGTAAATGTCCTAGCAATTTCTTACACAGACGATCTTCATGATAAACACAATTTTATAATTATCATACTCACCCTTTGCATTTCATTTATCCTTAACACCATTAAAAAGTACCCATCTTAATATTGTTGGCCACTGAAACGTCTGTGACGTAAGCAAAATTACAGTTCACTCCAAGAACAGGATGGCTGTGCTCTAAGTCTTTTGGCAAAGGCCAGGATTTTAATGACCTTAAACAAGCAGGGCAGGCAGTCACATTCCCTGAGAACTCCAGAGCTTTCGTACAGTTTATTCTTGTTGAAGTAAGCTAAGGCAAAAGCTTTGGCAGCAATCTGGAGATGGGGCAAAGGGTTTCAAATGGTTGTTTTTCTGGATGTAACTCTGGCTAGATTAAAAAGGAGGGTGTTTATGGAAAGCTTTCCTGGGATACTGTCAGATCTCTTTCCCTGGATGGGGTACAAAGGAAGGAAACCTCAGCTGGCGTTTGTTTTCCCTAAGTTGTACCTGAGTCCTTATAAGAACATGAAGAGCAAGTGGATGCATGTTTGAGGTAGAGTATAACCTGTTCCAGAAAGCTGATGATCTACCTGCCTCTTTCTCTTTGAATTGCTTTCAGAACTTAGAAGGAAGGCCAGGGAGAGCACCAGTGTCGACCTTTTTATTTTTTGAGATGGAGTCTCGCCCTGTCCAGGCTGGAGTGCAGTGGCGCAATCTCGATGCACTGCAACCTCTGCTTCCTGGGTTCAAGCGATTCTCCTGCCTCAGCCTCCTGAGTAGCTGGGACTACAGGTATGCACCACCACATCCAGCTAATTTTTGTATTTTTTTTTTTTTTTTTGTAGAGACGGGGTTTCACCATATTGGCCAGGATAGTTTTAATCTCCTGACCTCATGATCCACCCGCCTTGGCCTTCCAAAGTGCTAGATTTACAGGTGTGAGCTTCTGTGTCCAGTCTCAGTGTCTATCCTTATCCCCACATTGAGAGAAGCTCCATGTTTGGAAGGGAGTAATTAATTTAAATGCTCCTGATTTTCAAACTGTGGATTAAAGAAGTGAAAGTAAGATAGAACCTAAGTGATCAAACATTAATAAAGGCATTAAAGGAGCTGTTGGTAACATCTGAAACAATGATGGGACTGTGACAAGCAAAACTCACATAAGTACCACCATGGCTCAAGTGGCTCCCATTCAAAGTATCACTGGAAAAAGGGAATACCAGTGTGTAACAATGTCATCGCACTTGCAGACTAGTTCAATGGATACAAATGTCCACATCAGCCCTTTTATTGCTTACTGGGGACCTTAATAAAAAAATGTATGTTTATTGAAAGTTATGAAGATAAAGAAATAACAATGCCATGGCACAACCTAGAATTTGTCAAAAATACTAAAATTTCCAATAGGAACATAATTGACATCACTTTTTCAACAGAGAAAAAATAAAATGTGAAAGAAAATATGCAACAACATTTTTAACAGGAGTTTCATATATATCATGGGCTAAGCATTGAGGATAAAACAATTTGCAGAAATGAAACACAATTCCTGCATTCCCAGAGCCCTAGACTACATTATTAGGTTGGATGTCTTAAAATTCTGCAAAGATAAATAACTCTATGTGACCAGTTGTGCAATCTTCATAATTTGAGCTATTATGTTCCCATTCAAGGCAGAGTTTCTGTACCCAAAAAACTTTCTGGATTAGTAGGATATGTATGCCCAAATGATGAAAGGAAAGGTAGCCTGTTACAAAGATCACATAAGGTGTATAAAATGACAGATGAACGTAAAAGTGAGAATGTGTCTCCGAATGGAGGATCAAAAAGATTTTTATAAAAAGCAGATTTTTATAAAAAGCAGTTTTTTCTTATAAATTTGTTGAGTTATTTGTAGGTTCTAGATATTAGCCCTTTGTCAGATGAGTAGATTGCAAAA